>NW_015166605.1:47101-50355 GCF_001447785.1 Gekko japonicus | reverse complement strand
ACTAGCGGAGATTGACCAAGAGAGAGATCTGGTGTGGTAACATGGGGGTGTGGCCTAATATGCCAATGAGCTGTGCTGTCAGGGGTGTGGCCTAATAGGCTAATGAGTTCCTGCTGTTGGGTGTGGCCTATTATGCTAATGAGTTCCTGCTGGGCTTTTTCTACAAAAAAAGCCCTGCTCTAATATAAATCACTGTCGATGCAGATTTGAATTCGAACACAGCCCATTAAATGTTGCTATCGCCAGCTATCACTGGATTCAATTAGTTCCCTATTAGGAGGACAGGGAGTCCCTCTGAAGGATTAATTTTCCAAAATGAATCGGGGGAGGGGGAGCCCATGGCGTCTGCTGGTTGCAAAAATTGCTCGACACGATTAAATTGGCAGCTCGCAGTTAGAAAGCGAACCCGGCACTGTGGAAAAGGAGAGGAGCAATTAGTCCCGGGCAGCTTGAATTAAACACTGAGGTTAATCCAGTCTCCTGTTTCGTGGATAAACACACGCACGCACAAGAAATAAAAGCAACTGGGTCTGGTCCCCCACACCTCAAAAAGGATATTATAGCTTTGGGAAAAGGGCAGAAAAGGGCAACTAGAATGATAAAGGGGTTGGCACACTTTCCCTATGAAGAAAGGTTAAGAGTCCGATCAAACGGCTCTTTAGATCTGTGCGAGGCACGATTGCCTCACAGATCTATGTCCAGACACAAAAATCTGGGAAATGTCCCTATTCCGTGGGCATCCCGTTTTGCCGCGCTTCAGAGCCATACTTAAAAGATAGCACTTTAAATCTCGGGGTTTCGGTGACCTGCGGGACAACTGCGGATTTTCACCCGTCCGATCGTTCCACCAGCTCGCAATCCTCCCGTTGGGGTGGTCTGACGTCAGACCATCCCGAGCGAATGCCATTTTAAAAAATCTCTACACATGCGCAGATCAACAAGGATGTGCTGTCACGTCTATGCGCATGTGCAAAAAGATTTTTTTTAAATAAAAACACCGCACACCTCCTTCAACAAGGACGCACTGTGACACCTATGCGCATGTACAAAAAGTTCTTTTTTTAAAAAAACCACTGCGCACACATGCTTCAATGGACGCAGTCTAGACAATCCACAACGGAGGTAGTGCACGGTAAGGCGATTCACCAGGGGGGTGTCTGGTCGTGCTACGATGGATTTAAAAGATCAGGATAAAATTCAAGATGGCATAATGGCAGGATTAGCTGCCCGTATGAATTGACCCTAAGACACCTGGGGCTCTTTAGCTTGGAGAAACGATGGCTGAGGGGTGACATGATCGAGGTTTATAAGATTATGCATGGGATAGAGCAGGTTGAGAAAGAAGTCCTTTTCTCCCTTTCTCACAATCCAAGAACCAGTGAGCACTCCATGAAATTGCTGAGCAGTCGGGTTAGATAAAAGGAAGGACTTCTTCAACCAAAGAGTGATTAATACATGGAATTCACTGCCACAGGAGGTGGTGGCAGCTACAAGCATGGACGGCTTCAAGAAGGGATTGGATAAACATATGGAGCAGAGGTCCATCAGTAGCCGTGATGTTTATATAAAGGACATAAGGTGCTGACAAAGAAAAATTATTGTGCCTGATGTCCTTTATATAAACGTTGGTCCTTGGAAAAGATTAATTCGAAACGGGTAAATGACTAGAGTCCCCTGGGACTAGTGATAGTGTTACTGACAAGGTGCTGTCTGAACGTAAACCTGCACTCGATGTATTGTTTGGGTGAAACATATTTTTCTCTATGTATTGTTTGGGTGAAATATATTTTGGATAATATTTGATACCAATATTTAGACAATATCGAAAAAAATATAAAAAGAAAAAGAATAAAGCATCGCATTGTTTTACCATAAACATATATGTATTATACACAGTGATATATATTTTTGCAGTAATCACCTCCAGGCAGGGAACCATAATCCCAAATCCCTTCTATGTAACATTTTCCCCACCTTTAGACTCAGGGGTCTCCGTTCTGACTTGTATCGGATGAAGGGAGCTTTGAGTCTTGAAAGCTCATACCCCAAACATCTTGCCCTGGTACCGGAATCGAATCTAACTTACTCATGCCTGCAGCTTGGTTCCAAACTGACCTTTAGGCCTCCCAGGGAAGTGTGGTGCAGCAGTTAGCATGTCGGATCAGGACCCAGGAGACCGGGGGTCCAATTTCTAATCAGCCACGAAGCTCACCGAATAAGCTTGAGCCACTCACAGTCTTACAGCCTGACCTACCTCGCAGGGCTGTTGTGAGGATAGAAAGGAAGACGAGAGAATGAGGTTCAGGGCCCTGAGCTCTGAGAACAGAAGACGGGATCCAAATCTAATAGATACATCCTCCAGCTGTTTTCCGCCTACCGTCTTATGGCTCTTTGCCCAGGCCGTTTTATTGCAATGAAATCCGATCAGTGCGCATTTCAAATGGATTTCATTACTTTTCTCTCTGGGAGGTTTGCTGGGAAGGCCGGCCAAGTGGAGTTTTATGGAGAAGAGGAGAAATTAAACTGGGAAGCTAAAGTAATGAGGGTTTTAGCTCCGTCTGATCCCAGCTAGATGTAGAAAGGACAGTCCAGTGCTCTAGAAATGGGGTGGTCAGCTTTGAGCGGGCAAGATTAATTTCGTCGTCATCAGATTGCCGACGTGCCAACTGGCGCTGGTCACAAGACAGTGGCTCGGGTAGCAGAGCTCAAAGAAACCCTGTGGATCCAGTGCATAAATGGTAACAAATCCTCTGGCACCGAGAGAGGCCATCCACACAAGCACAGGTCGCTCCAGCACACCTCTGAAACGAAACAGGACTGCTGAACAGATAGCTCGGGCAAGCGAGCCCAGCTGTAGACTGCACTTCAGGTCATACAGGGAGTGTTAGACTAGGATCTGGGTGACCCCCGGTTCAAATCCGTACTCTGCCGTGGAAGCTTGTTGGGCCAGTCACACTCTCTCAGCCTAACCTACCTCACAGGGTCGTTGTGAGGAAGAAAGGGAAAGGAGGGGAATTATGGAAGCCCCCTTAAGTCTCCACTGGGGAGGAAGGTGGGGTTATAAATGAAGTGAATAAAATAAACACACAGCAAGCATAGACGCAGCCAGTGTTCCCTCTAAGCTGAGTTAGTGTGAGCCAGCTCACAGTTTTCTAGCCTCCGGCTCACACGCTTTTGTCTCAGCTCAGGAAGGAGGGCTCCAGAGCAAATTAATTCATGCAGCAGCCAAATCGCTCGCTCACAACTTTAACGCC
>NW_015166605.1:39211-44995 GCF_001447785.1 Gekko japonicus | reverse complement strand
AGGTGCCATCAGGAGGTCCACCAGTGGGGCCAGGACACTAGAAGCCCTCCCACTGTTGCCCCCCCCAAGCACCAAGAAGACAGAGCATCACTTGCCCCAGACTGAGAGTCCCTAGCTATACCTTGTGGTATATGCTTATCTAATTCCGTCTTGAAGCCGTCCATGCTTGTAGCCGCCGCCACCTCCTGTGTCAGTGAATTCCATGTGTTCATCACTCTTTGGGTGAAGAAGTACTTCCTTTTATCCGTTCTAACCCGACTGCTCAGCAATTTCATTGAGTGCCCACGAGTTCTTGTCTTGTGAGAAAGGGAGAAAAGGACTTCTTTCTCGACTTGCTCTATCCCATGCACAATCTTATAAACCTCAATCATGTCACCCCTCAGCCGTCGTTTCTCCAAGCTAAAGAGCCCCAAGCGCTTTAACCTTTCCTCATAGGGAAAGTGTTCCAACCCTTTTATCATTCTAGTTGACTTTTTCTGCACTTTTTCCAATGCTATAATATCCTTTTTGCGGTGTGGTGACCAGAATTGCACACAGTACTCCAAATCAGGTTACCCCATTGATTTATACAGGGGCATTATGATACTGGCTGATTTGTTTTCAGTTCCCTTCCTTAAAATCCCGAGCATAGTATTGGCCTTTTTTATTGCAGTCGCACAGTGTCTCGGCATTTTTGGTGAGTTATCTACTATGACTCTCAGATCTCTCTCTTGGTCAATCTCCGCTAGTTCGGACCCCATCAACGTGTGTTTATAGTCAGGATTTTTAGCCCCAATGTGTATTACTTTGCACTTGACCACATTGAACCCCATTTGCCACGTTGATGCCCACTCGCTCATCCTTGACAGATTCCTTTAGAGTGCCTCACAATCCTCCCTGGTTTTCACCACCCTGAACAATTTCATGTCATCCACAAATTTATGTTGGAAGTGTAAAAAATAAGGTGGGATCCTTTTACCACATGTGGTGGTTATGTGATAAAGCGCATAAGTATTGGGCTTGGATTCATGAAATTATACAATTTTTTTTTTAATTTTCTGTACCTTTTGTACCAGAAATATTTCTGTTGAATATTTTACCTGAAAATCGTAAAAAAAATAAAAAAAATGACTCATCTTATATTGTATTTAACCACAACTGCTAGAATATTGTATGCTAAACATTGGAGATTAACAGAGACACCTTCAAGACAAGAACTTTTAAATAAGATGTTAGAAACGGCAGAAATGGACAAACTAACTCTGATTTTGAAAGGACAACCAGAGACTGTATTCGAGAATACATGGCCAAGATTTTTCCAATGGCTTGAAGATTATTCCAAGTAATCAACAGAGTGTCAGAGTCCTTAGTCAGGGCACACCACACCAGGCTTCATAAGAAGATAAGTGTTTATTGATGATCCCAGTACTAAAGTACACGTATACAGCTTGTGTCAGGAATAGCCTACAGTATAATGGCTTCTGACTTATAGTGTAATCAAATGTGTCCCCCCCCATGAGCTGAAGCCAATGACTATAATTTTCGTGTGGGGGCTGAAGCAAGCAGGCCAAGCGCAAAAACCGTTATCTTTCCCAGCCAAGTTAATTGCAGCTGAGAACAACAACAAGGTCAAGCAAGAGATAGCACACAGAACCTGGACAGGGAAGAGCTGAGAACGAGGAGGAGGTGCACCCCTCCACATTCCAGATAAATGACCTGACACAGAGTCATTTAAACTGTGCTAAGTACCTTTATTCTATAATATAAGATATTTGCAAGCAAAATGGTTAAGGTTATAAGGTGAATGGTACAGATTTATGATAAATTAAGCATCATCATTACGAGCTGCGGTGGCTCAAGTGGTTAAGACGCTGAACTGCAGGCTGTGGAAGGACGGTAGTTCAGCATGACGGAGTGAGCTCCCGTCTCTAGTTCCAGCTCCTGCCAACCTAGCAGTTCGAAAGCAAGACATTGCAAGTAGTAGTAGAAGAAGAAGAGATTGGATTTATACCCCGCCCTTCACTACCCAGAGGAGTCTCAGAGCGGCTTACAAACTCCTTTCCCTTCCCCTCCCCACAACAGACACCCTGTGAGGTGGGTGGGGCTGAGAGAACTCTGACACAAACTGCTCTTTTTCAAGGACAGCTGTGCCAGAGCTTGTGACTGACCCAAGGTCACATCAGCAGGTGCAAGTGGAGGAGTGGGGAATTCAAACCCGGTTCTCCCAGATTAGAGTCCGCACACTTAACCACTACACCAAACTGGTACCACTTCGGTGGGAAGGTAACAGCGTTCCGTGTGCCTTGGTGTTTAGTCATGCCGGCCACATGACCATGGAAACGGCTTCAGACAGCGCTGGCTCTTCGGCTTTGAAACGGAGATGAGCACCGCAACCCTAGAATCGGATTCGACTGGCTTTCGAGCAAGGGAACCTTTACCTTTACCTTTAAGCATCATCAAGATGATATTGAAGAACTGGAAACTGAATTTCCCCCATTTGTGTGTGTTTTGTATATTCAAAAATAATAATAATAAAAAAGACAAAGAGAGGCATCCCATTTAAGGAGGTACCAAGACAAAGAGAGGCTTCCCATTTAAGGAGGTACGTTAAGAGTGATGTAGCACCCCCCAATGTCCAGGCATGCCGAGTCGCTCATTCTGACACAGCTGTGAGCATCACCGTAGCCGTGATGGCTGGAACCTTGATGAGATGGTTAAAAATGGGACAATTCTGTCCCCACTGAGAGTTTCATATTCTGTCTTTGGAGTCTGCCGAGGAAGCAGATGGCCGTGATCTCTCTCTCCCTCTCCGACTTGTGCTGCAGCACTCCGGGCACGCTTGGCTTGAATCTGAGAGAGACCTGCAGGCATAAGGACACATCGTGCTTTGGGAAAGAAGGGAGGGATTTAGTCCTTGCAGACTCGGATCGCTCCGTGGGAGCGAGTCAAAGCTCAGATTCTCTACGCCTCGTGCATTTGAGAAGCCGGGCAAAAATCCCTTCCCGAAACAACTTGTGAGTGCTGACGTTTGCTGAATATTGTCAGTATTTGGCGTCTGACACTAGATGACACTAGACGAATGCTTGTCAGCCTTTGACAAGAGTTGATGGCTGACCAACATGCAATGGAACTCAGCAGGTGACA
This sequence comes from Gekko japonicus, assembly GCF_001447785.1. Lineage (NCBI taxonomy): Eukaryota > Metazoa > Chordata > Lepidosauria > Squamata > Gekkonidae > Gekko > Gekko japonicus. The sequence continues at coordinate 41,872 of NW_015166605.1, read as the reverse complement.
TGCAATAGACTTTGGAATCTGGCTCAGTTTTGCTCATTGAAACGGGGTTTCTCTGGGTGGCGCTTTGCCGAGGCTAATAACACTGCGAGAGACCTGATCGGGGGACTCCAGTCAAATGGGCCAGATCCCCGCAGAGCCATTCCACTAACGTGTAAAAGGAAAAGATCAGGCCTATTCCCTTCCCTTGAAAAGAACTGACTCCTATAGAAGAGGTTGGGAAGGTGTAAGGTGTTAGGATTCTGGCCGAAAGGACTCCAGTGTCTTGCCAGGGGAGAGAACTCTTACCTTCTCTGTTGCTGTACTTCAGAGCCACCAGAGTGGGTGGCCAAAGAGGATATTGCAGCTATTTATTTTCTTTCTTTCTTTATTGGATTTTTACCCCACCCTCCCAGCCAAGGACGGCTCACGGCAGCTTATTTATTTATTTCAATTCAATTCAAATACCTTTTATTGGCATACAATATTAAAAGCGTTTCCCAATAATACAATCCAAGAGAAATTATAAAATAGATAGTCGTGGCTATGTCAGGCCTAACTCAAGTTGTCACAAGTTAGATTTGACCATACAAAAAATTCCTGAATCATAAAATAAACTGGCATTCCAAACTTTTAAACTTAAGTTTTTAAACTTATAAATTAAGAATCATTAATATGATCAGGGTTACTCTTCCGTTTTATAAAATAATGGAGAAACTTAGCGGTCAGTTCAATGATCTCCAGATCTCGTGAAGCAAGGAGAAATTGTACCTTGATTCTATCCGATTGGCCTGCTACCAACCTAAGGGGGGCTTCTATACACTCCACTCGAATGTCATTTAACAATTTACAGTGTAAGAGTACGTGCTCAACAGTTTCTATTTCACTTCTATTACATCCACAGAACCTGATTGAATAAGGAATTTGCTTATATCTCCCCTCAAGAATAGCAGAGGGGAGAACATTAAGACGGGCCAACAGATAAGCTCTACACATTTGCGGTGAAGTCAGACAGAAAAAGTAATATGGTAGAGCACCAGAAAGGGGATAAGCCCACCTTACTGAGGAGCACCTTCCGGAGGCAAGGGCTCTGAGCTCTTGCAACTCTATATCAATAAGCCTCTGTTTAAGCAAAGTAAAGACCTCAAGCTCTGACCGGATGACAAGGTCACTCAGGTTATTTATTTATTTATACTTTCAATTTGTACCCCGCTCACCCCTGAAGGGCTCTGAGCGGCTTACACGGTGCATGGTGCAGAGACGTATGGAGAAACCCTAACTATGGCCACAGTATGTCTGGGGTGGGGGGAGCCCTACCAGGTACCCTCCCTGCTCCGATCGTTCGTTTATCCGGGGAGTGGGTGACTTCTTCCAGTTCTCTCCGGTGCGGCTTCCACGGCCTCCGCTGTTCTTTCGGCTCTCTGGCGACTCCTCTCGGGGGCTGTTGGTTATGGGCCCTGGTGCGCAGCCACGGTGGGCGTCACAACGTCCTTGCGGCTCCGGACGTCCTCCTGCTGGCCACGTCATCAGCTGCCGAGCCAACCACCTCCTTGGGATGTCGCTGCCTCTCTTCATCTCCTCCGTGCTGACCGCCGCCGTGTCGCCGCCGCTTTTCGATTCCTCACTCGGCTGGAGCCCAATTTCGACGGAGGGCACCCCCCTGTCCTCCTACGGACAGGTACCCATTTACCTAATTGCCCCGAGGGGCTTTCGGACTGCTGGGTTGGGCAGGCTTACATAAAACCAGTGCATGATTTACAATAAGACATGAATCAATTTAGATTAAAACAATTCTAAAATCATTAAAACTATACAACTCAATAAAGTGCTAGTAGCATTTCCCGATGGCTGTGATTATGCAGTCCACTCTTTTCATAGTTGGTTCCTCCGTCTTCTTTTAACTGTCCTTCCGGCGGCTGACTTGAGCTGTTATTAAGAGTTCCAGGGGAAACAATGGGCTCTCTCACCTTCAGCCATTGGTTGTTAGTTGTTCACGGTGGTAGTCAATAGTGGCGGCGGCTCCGAAAGCCCAGCAGAAGAGCTCCCTTTTACAGGACCTGCAGAACTGCATGAGGTCCAGCATGACCCTGGTCTCCTCCGGGAGCTCGTTCCACCAGAGTGGAGCCACCACCGAGAATGCCCCGGCCCTGGTTGTTGCCTCCTTATGTCTTGGGAAGGCCAGTTGCTTCTGGGCCCAATCGCAGTGCTCTCTGGGGAACATGTGGGGAAAGGCGGTCCCTCAGGTAGCAGCTCACCATGGGAGGCCAACAGAACCACTTATACCTGTAAAGCTGCTGGGAAGGGGCTGTGGCATAGTGGAAGAGCCTCTGCTCTGTGTACAGAAGGTCCCAGGTTCAATCCCTGGCATCTCCAGTTAATGATGATGATGATGATGATGATGATGATGATGATGATGATGATGATGATAATCAGGGGTCATTTCCTGCAGGAGCGCACAGGAGCGGAGCTCCGGCAGTAAAGAGCCCAGGGGGCGGGCACATGCAACAAGCTTCACCCCCTGCTCCCAGCAGCCCTCAGTCAGAGCAAGAAGCAGCCAGGTAAGTTGCAGAGCCCCCCCCCCAGCCCCCCGGTCCAAAACAGTCCCGTCGCACCTTTAAGACCAAATTTTATTCAGGTACAAGCTCCCCCTCCTCTGCAAGGACAGATCTGCATGTCCCCCTCCTC
>NW_015166605.1:27498-38762 GCF_001447785.1 Gekko japonicus | reverse complement strand
GGGGGACTCATTAGCATAACTCATTAGCATATGCCACACCCCCTGACATCACCAGAAGTGTATCATAAGGCCACACACCCCGCCCCCAACGGTCCCGGCCGCCGCCGGCCTTGCAACTCCACTGCCGAGCCCCATGAGGGGCCCGGCGGTGGACCTGCAAGGCCAGCAGGAGTGCAAGGAAGCCCCGCGAAGGCCCTCCCTGGCCCCAGGCAGGCAGGGGTAGGGAGAGGCAGGGAGGAAGCAACTTACCCTCCCTCTTCTCCTGCCTCCTCCTGGCTGAATGAGGGCCGGAAGCAGGGCGGCCGGAAGCAGGGGCGGGGCTTTGTCATGGCCCCGCCCCCGTACCTCACCTGGGGGAACTGCGATCCCCCGTGATCCCCCCCCGAAATGACCTCTGGGGAGGTAGGAGGTGATGTGAAAGAACTCAGCCTGAGACCTGGAGGGCTGCTGACAGTCTGAGTAGACAGTGCTGACCTGGATGGACTAAGGGTCTGATTCAATGTAATGTAATGTAAGGCAGCTTCAGGTGAGGGTCAGTGGGAGAGCCTCTGCTTGGCATGCAGAAGGTCCCCGGTTCAATCCCCGGCATCTCCAATTAATCTCCAATTAAAAGGATCTGCCAGCAGATGACGTGAAAGACCTCCGCCCGAGACCCTGGAGACGTGCCGTCAGATCAGAGTAGACAAGACTCATTTTGACAGACGAAGGGTTTGATTCTTCATAAGGCAGCTTCACATTCGTTCACGGCTCAACTGTCCATCAGGGTTCGTGGCTTTATGCCTCCGTTTGGACGGGCAGCACAGGGGCGGGTTTGGGCAAAGGATCTCCATTAAAAGTGACGCTTATGACTCCGTGATTGACGGGCTGATTGATTTCTCACTGCATGCCCTCTCCTGACCATATTAGATCGGGAACGGCCGCTTTCGAACCTGCAAGGAAGACGGGCAGATTGCCGTGCCAGAGCCGGAGGTCGGTTCAGGTCAGACGTGAAGAAGAACACGCCACGGTTTCCTTAAGCCGATGGCCAGATGGGGAGCTTCGGCGATGTCCAGGATCGGGTCGCCGGCGCTGAACAGTCTTGCCGGGAACGGGGCCTTCGGGTAACCTTTTCTCAGCCTTGAATTATTCAGACATTCCAGCCAAATGAACACCGAACAGGGGAGCCATCGATTCGGGAGGGAGCTTTGAGGGGAGTTAAATGCCAGGCCCGCGAGAAGGAAAGCGGAACTCGGAAACAAAATGAAAAGCTGACAGCGGAGAAGACGGAGGCGCGTGAGAAGTGACGGAGAAGATGGACCGGGCCGTCTCCCAGAACCTGATGTTGGTCCAGGCCTGTAGCTACAGTGGGGCTTCTCGGGGCCGGGCCCCCCAACTTACCATCCGTGCCCCCCACTTTCTGCTGAGCTGGGTGGAGAGCGCTGTTTCAGGCTGTGTAGCAGTGGGATGCTCAACCCTTCACTATGCCTCTCCCTTGGTGGCTTGCATGAGAAACCAGGGGCTTCTACGGGGCACTCCCAGGCTTGGGGGTCTGTGCAGGGGTGCCCCCCGTCTTATTTAAAGGCCCCCCGAATGAAAAAATCCTGGCCACGGGCCTGTGTTTGTCTTCAAACTGAGAGCCAGTTTGGTGCAGTGGTTAAGTGCGCAGACTCTAATCTGGGAGAACCGGGTTTGATTCCCCACTCCTCCACTTGCACCTGGCTGGATGACCTTGGGCAAGCCTTAGTTCTGACAAGAGCTGTTCTTGAAAAAAGAGCAGTTTCTGTCAAGAGCTCCCTCAGCCCCACCTACCTCACAGGGTGTCTGTTGTGGGGAGGGGAAGGGAAATGAGTTTGTAAGCCGCTCTGAGACTCCTTTGGGTAGTGAAGGGCGGGGTATAAATCCAATATATTCTTCTTCTTCTTCTCCACTTGCAGCTGCTGGATGACCTTGGGCAAGCCATAGTTCTGGCTCAGCTGTTCCTGAAAAAGAGCAGTTTCTGTCAAGAGCTCTCTCAGCCCCGCCTACCTCACAGGGTGTCTGTTGTGGGGAGGGGAAGGGAAATGAGTTTGTAAGCCGCTCTGAGACTCCCTTGGGTAGTGAAGGGCGGCGTATAAATCCAATCTATTCTTCTTCTTCTTCTCCATTTGCACCTGCTGGATGACCTTGGGCAAGCCATAGTTCTGGCTCAGCTGTTCTTGAAAAAGAGCAGTTTCTGTCCAGAGCTCTCTCAGCCCCACCTACCTCCCAGGGTGTCTGCTGTGGGGAGGGGAAGAGAAAGGAGTTTGTGAGCCGCTCTGAGACACCTTTGGGTAGTGAAGGGCAGGGTATAAATCCAATCTATTCTTCTTCTTCATTAAAGCCAAAGCTGATGCAGGGAGAAGGCGATTATTCATCCCCAAACTCAAAAGGTGGCCAACCCCCTTTTTCATTTTGCTAGCTTTGTATACGTCACTGGCAGGAAATTCTTAATATAAAATCTCTTTAAAAAAAAAAAGTGCCGGAGTTCTTTCTTTCTGACAGAAACCTGAATTCTCTTCCCCATTCCCGCTACCGCCACCCCGACACAAGGCAACGCTTACCTACCATCTAGTGCAGGAGTCGCCAGCGTGGTGCCCCAGGGGCATCATGCCACCCGCTGACCAGAAAGGAGTTTGTGAGCCGCTCTGAGACACCTTTGGGTAGTGAAGGGCAGGGTATAAATCCAATCTCTTCTTCTTCTTCATTAAAGCCAAAGCTGATGCAGGGAGAAGGCGATTATTCATCCCCAAACTCAAAAGGTGGCCAACCCCCTTTTTCATTTTGCTAGCTTTGTATACGTCACTGGCAGGAAATTCTTAATATAAAATCTCTTTAAAAAAAAAAGTGCCGGAGTTCTTTCTTTCTGACAGAAACCTGAATTCTCTTCCCCATTCCCGCTACCGCCACCCCGACACAAGGCAACGCTTACCTACCATCTAGTGCAGGAGTCGCCAGCGTGGTGCCCCAGGGGCATCATGCCACCCGCTGACCCCTTTCCTGGCGCCCGCCAAGTGTTTTTAGAAAGTGGGTGGAGCCAGGTGGAGAGCCAGTTTAGTGTAGTGGTTTGGAGCATGGACTCTACTCTGGGAGAACTGGGTTGGATTCCCCACTCCTCCACATTCAGCTGCTGGTGTGACCTTGGGTCAGTTACAAGTTCTTTCGGAGCTGTTCTATCACGAGCAGTTCTTGAAAGAGCTCTCTCAGCCCCACTGACCTCACAGGGTGCCTGTTGTGGGGAGGGGAAGGGAAAGGAGATTGTCAGCAGCTTTGAGACTCCTTTCGGTAGTGAAGGGTGGGGTATAAATCCAATCTCCTCTTCTTCTTCTTCTTTTACCTCACAGGGTGTCTGTTGTGGGGAGGGGAAGGGAAAGGAGTTTGTAAGCCGCTCTGAGACTCCTTTCGGTAGTGAAGGGTGGGGTATAAATCCAGTCCCTTCTTCTTATGTCAGAGCTGTTCTCTCAAGAGCAGTTTCTCTCAGAGCTCTCTCAGCCCCACCTACCTCACAGAGTGCCTGTTGTGGGGAGGGGAAGGGAAAGGAGTTGGTAAGCCGCTCTGAGACTCCCTTGGGTAGTGAAGGGCGGGGTATAAATCCAATCTCTTCTTCTTCTTCTTCTTCTTCTGCAGTTTCTCTCAGAGCTCTCTCAGCCTCACCTACCTCACAGGGTGTCTGTTGTGGGGAGGGGAAGGGAAAGGAGTTTGTAAGCCGCTTTGAGACTCCTTTCAGTAGTGAAGGGCGGGGTATAAATCCAATCTCTTCTTCTTCTCCATATAGAAAGGCAGAGTACAAATGAGTCAAATAAATAAATTTCAGGTTGGGAAACAGATGCAGGAAGGCAGGCCAAAGCCCCCTCCCCCCAACTACGGTCCCAATCCGAATTGGATCTGAGAGGCTTTGAAAACAAGATTCCATACAGTAGCTACCGTCCGACTGCGGGGCATGTAAGACAACTGGACCCAGGCCCACCTTGCGGTCAGCCGTACCTGCTACGTGGACTCTCTCCCACCCTAACCTACTTTACAGGGCTGTTGTGAGGATAAAAGGGGAAGAAAGAAGAACTGACTGCCTCGGGAAAAGGGCAAAATTTTTTAAAAAGGTATTCAAGAAAGAATGTGCCTCTTCAAAGCCTCTACAGTTCTTTACTGATATTTCTCTGACCTGCAGGGAAAACACGTCGAAAGCATCTTCGTTTTAACAACAGGAAGGGGGGGGGGGAGAACGGCCCAGCTGGCAAAGTTATCCTCTGTCCTATTTCTCTCCAAGATGTTCTTTGGTACACAGGTGCCCCCTTGTGTCTGATGAGGTGCCAGGCACAGGAAGGATTTCTCCAGCACTGTGCCATGTGAGGACAAGACGTTGGGAGTTAAGATTGCTTGAAACGTCTGTGTGTTACTGTTTCAACCAACGTGGCTGTCTCAACATTTTTAAAACCACCGCTATCTTTTTTTTTGCATATTAGAAAAGGGGAGCTGGTATTCACCTGGCTGGCTGACCCTGGGCAAGCCATAGTTCTGGCACAGCAATTCTTGAAAAAAAAGAGCAGTTTCTGTCAAGAGCTCTCTCAGCCCCACCGACCTCACAGGGTGTCTGTTGTGGGGAGGGGAAGGGAAAGGAGATTGTAAGCCGCTCTGAGACTCTCTTAGGTAGTGAAGGGTGGGGTAGAAATCCAATCTCTTCTCCTTCTTCTGTAGTGGTGTAGTGGTTAAGTACGCGGACTCTAATCTGGGAGAACCGGGTTTGATTCCCCACTCCTCCACTTGCACCTGCTGGATGACCTTGGGCAAGCCGTAGTTCTGATAAGAGCTGTTCTTGAAAGAGAGCAGTTTCTCTCAGAGCTCTCTCAGACCCACCGACCTCACCGGGTGTCTGTTGTGGGGAGGGGAAGGAGATTGTAAGGCGCTCTGAGACTCCTTTGGGTAGTGAAGGGCGGGGTATAAATCCAATCTCCTCCTCCTCCTCCTCCTCGAATCATAGAATATTAAAGTTGGAAGGGACCTTGCAAGTCATCTAGTCCAACCCACTGCACTCTGCGGGAGCATAGCTGAAAGAAAGCCCTACCTACCTACAACATACCTGAAAGATGGTCAAGCATCCAGCGAAGGAGCATCCACCACCTCCTCTTCTTCTTTTCATAGCCTCCAGGTGGGACCAGTGTTCCCTCTAAGCTGAGTTAGTGTGAGCTAGCTCACAGTTTTTTAGCCTCTGGCTCACACATTTTTGCCTTCACTCAGGAATGGAGGGCTCCAGAGCAAACTGAATGATGCAGTAGCCAAACCGCTCGCTCACAACTTTAATGCCAGCAGCTCACAAAGTAGAATTTTTGCTCACAAGACTCCACAGCTTAGAGGGAACATTGGGTGGGACCTGGGGATCTCCTGGAATTACAGTTGATCTCCCAGATTACAGAGATCAGTTCCCCTGCAGAAAATGGGTGCTTTGGAGGGTGGACTCCATGGCATTGTCCCCCACTGAGGTCCCTGTCCTCCCCAGGCTCCATCCCCAAATCTCCAGGAGCTTCCCAATCTGGATCTGGCCACCCTACACCCCTATCCCCTGCTGGTGGCCAAAGGGGATGTGGTCACCCTACAGCTATTCAGCTGTTGCTGGAGGGCACACAGAATAGAGCGTGGAGGTTTCCGAGACTTCCATCTGATCTCCGGACTGCAGAGATCAGTTCCGCTGGGGGAAAACGATTGCTTTGCAGGGTGGACTCTCTGGAATTATACCCCATTGAAGTGCCTCCCCGAACCACACCCTCCCCAGGCTCCGCCCCCAAATCTCCAGCGATTTCCCAACTGTAAGTTGGCAACCCAGGCGCCTGGCCTCCTTCCGGGACCAGGTCGTCCCCGTTCGACGCTACAGAAACAAGGATTCTTTGCCCTATTCATAGCCTGACGGGCCGGTATTCAGAACACCTGGCGGATATAAAAAGGCCGCTCAGCTCTCAGAACAAAAAGAACACAGCCATCAAATCGAACAAAGCGGGAGGTGACATTTGGCTCAAAATGAAACCCCGAATGGAGCTAGATTAAGTTCTGCATTTTTCTTCAAGTAGAGGTGACGTGCAGTCAAAATAAAGACTAAAAGCAATCCGGTGCGGATCGTTGCACCCCCCCCCCCCGAGTTCCTAGAGCAGCGTGCGGTAGTCAATCTTTTCCGAGTACCTGACATAATCACAAGCCTTGATTCTTTGCAAAGTAGGTCACTTTCGCCTCCAAAACATCTACAGACTGCCTATATTTCCACCCGTGCTAAGAAATACCAAAGCAGAGTGCCTTTCCCACTTCAGCTAGCATCCTTAGTACTCTTTACTGAATTTAAATCATGCTGAGCCTCACAGACACTCAGAAGCATCTTTTGAAAGTTATGGCTGGTGGCAGCGGCAACAGCAGCCACCACGGGGCACGTGCGAAAGGTTCCCCTGCCCCCCTGAGCCCCGGGGTGGTGGCCTTCCACTCCTAAGGGCAAATGGTGCATCTCGCATCTGATGTCCGAGCGGCCATGCTGCTCGGACATCAGACGCGAGAGGTCATTCCGGCTCCCCCAGCTCTCCTAAGGCACTCGAGCCAGTTTGGTGTAGTGGTTAAGTGTGCGGACTCTAATCTGGGAGAACTGAGTTTGAATCCCCACTCCTCCACTGCACCTGCTGGATGACCTTGGGCAAGCCATAGTTCTGTCAGAGCTGTCCTTGAAAAAGAGCAGTTTGTGTCAGAGCTCTCTCAGCCCCACCCACCTCACAGGGTGTCTGTTGTGGGGAGGGGAAGGGAGATTGTCAGCCGCTCTGAGACTCCAAGTGAAGGGCAGGGTCTAAATCCCATCTCTTCTTCTTCTTTAAAAAGTTATGGTCGCCTGTGGCGGCAGCGGCGGTGGCTGTGGGGCGCGCGCAAAAGGTTCCCCTGCCTCCCTGAGCCTCGGAGTGGTGGCCTTTCACTCCTAGGGGCAAATGGTGCCTCTTGCGTCTGATGCGAGAGGTCATTCTGGCTCCTCCACATCTCCTAAGGCGCTCTTTAAAAAGTTATGGCCGCCGCCCCTCGCCTGCTCCCCCTGAAAGGCTGTGAAGGGGGGGTGGAGTGCCCCACGTCCTGAAGAAGGGCGCACAGCTTGCCCGGCCCAGGCTGCGCTGGGCGAGGGAAGTGCGATGCGGCCGCCTCGGCACCTCTCACCCGCCACGGCCTCGTCCCTCCCCCCCACCCACCCAGCCAATGGCACGCTAGTTGCCCCGAGCGGTAGCCAACGGGCCAATGGCTGAGGGAGCGCATTTTTTCTCACCACCCCATAGGACGGTGGTATTGAGATATATGTCAGTGATAGAGGTAGCAAGCAGTTACTATAGATCAGTTTGATTTGTTTGTCAGACCTAGCTGTCATGCTAGTAATCATGTAATTACACCCAGGTGTTCTCTAGCAGGTGTTACTCTTTCAGGGCTTGTTAGAGTTAGTGACTGCATCACCCTGTTAGAGATTGGCTGGGGTTTAGCATAATAGCTATTGGCTTAGTAAACTGGTGGGAACTCTGTTCTCATAGACTAAGGCACGACATGCTGTACGATAGCCTGTATATATCTCTGTATATATTCACCTTTATGACTATATAAACTCTCTGTGCACCTTCATAACTGGTCAGTCTCCCGCTTCTTATTTACAACACCCAAAATTCCCCACCAAAACCCAATTATATATAAGGAGAGATACTTTCATGGGAAAAAAAATGACTTTACACACATAGGCACATGGTCAGTCTTCTTGATACAGTGCAAAAACATCTTTCAAAAGGGGGGGGGAGTACCTCTTTCTACAAAGAGTTTGAAACAGCTTTGGCTTCCAAATAAAAAGGACGGGAGATTGTTGAAGACGCGTAATTGGCTAATCTTTTGGGTAACCTTAAATTCCAATGTTGTTTGATCTCAGTAGATTTGCTGGCTTCTGTTTGGAAGGAAAGTTGAATCGGCCTATCGTATGACAGGGTGGAAAGGTATGGGGGAAGGTATCGGAAAGATTTTTCAAGATTAACAAACATTTGAACCAGTCATGAATGTTTTAAAAAGACACGTACATGTCAGCCTGCCCCTTACTTAACTTTGCATTTTCTCACCAAGGCAGACAAACCTCTCTTACCAATTTGACTTTAAAACATATCTTGCCACAATGTAGAGGCCAGTGAAGTCCTACCATACCAAAAACAGGACGCCGGTCCCACAGAGAGGTGGAAGGGTTTGTGTCCGAGCTATGCTGTTGTAGACCACAGGGGCTTATGAGACGAACACTGTGCAAAACAAAATCCTTCAACGCAGAAAGCTAAATGTCAAGAAGAAGGGTGGTAACTTGGCCTTCTCCCTGAGGTGCTAGCTTTCTCGGTGCAGGGAATCCTTTTGCAAGGAAAAGGATTCAATCGTATGAGCTCTCCCTGAGATCCACCGTCTCAGTGAAACCAAAACCCAAACTTCCAGTGTTCGCACATTCCGACAGCGCTCATCTTCCCCATTAGACAGTAAAGCATGGCATTTACGAGAAACCTCCAGATCCTTGATCTCATTCTTTATTTGCTCGCCAAGATAAAGAAACGGGCACTGTGGTCAAGAGGACAGAGCAGTAAACCAGAAGGGATGGCGCGGTCCTCTTCAGACTGGCTTTAGGCAAGGGGACGTCTCTCTGCCTCAGTTCCTCATGCGTAAGGGAGTGAGGAACTTCACTGGTCTGAGATATGGCAAGGACAACCAAATCCTGTCTGTGGGGTGGGGGCGGAGATCTCTTAAATAAAAATGACTTCAGCGTCCTGGCTGAAAATGCAAAGAACACCCGACGAACCAGGTATCCGAGCACTTCTTGATTCTCTCTTCTGTTTGGGTGGCCTGCAGGGATTTGCTCGGGGAGCAAAGTTCCCAAGTTGCCAAGTTGTGTGTGTGTGTATATTTGTTGTTGTTCAGTCGCGCAGTCGAGTCTGACTCTTTGCGACCCCATGGACCAGATCACGCCAGGCCCACCGGTCTTCCACCATCCTCTGAAGTTTGCTCAATTTCATGTTCGTTGCATCTATGACACTGTCTGACCATCTCATCCTTTGCTGTCCCCGTCTTCTTTGACCTTCAATCTTTCCCAGCATCAGGGTCTTCTCCAGTGAGTGCTCCCTTCTCATTTGGTGGCCAAAGTATTGGAGCTTCAGTTTCATTATCTGGCCTTCCAGGGAACAGTCAGGGTTGATTTCTTTTAGGATTGACTGATTTGATCTCCTTGCAGTCCAAGGGACTCTCAAGAGTCTTCTCCAGCACCATAGTTCAAAAGAATCTATTCTTCGGCGCTCGGCCTTCCTTATAGTCCAACTCTCGCAGGCATACATGACTACTGGGAATACCACTGCTTTGACCATGTGGACTTTTGTTGGCAGGGTGATGTCAACAACAACAAATACACACACACACACACAAATCTTAACCCACTGAAAAGCTAAATCCCTCTAGTTTCAGCAAGACTTCCTTTCTATTTAGTGCTAACCCCAAACATTTGTTGGAGATGGGTCTGCCTTGGATCAGATCGGATATACAGGAGAACAATTTAAATGCCTTGCTTATGAAACATTAGCCCATCGGGGAGAAACATCTGACATGCTCACTTTCTACAAGCAGGGTACGGCACCCTATGCTCATGCTGCAAGGAAAATTAGAGATAAGGTTATGGAATGACTGTACTTTCTGTACTTTCAGAATGTGCTGTTTGAGAAACCTGATTTTAAAACTTATATTCATACTTCATCGATATATTTTAATTTTCTTTTAAATGTATTGTCAGTCAATCTTTGTACAAGCAGGGAAGTGCCCCCCCCCATACATCTGAAAGATCTCTATGAATGTAGATCTTCACAGGGCATGGTATTTTTTTAAATAAAACGGAATATGGGGGAAAGTGGATTGACTAAGCTGCAAGTACAGAGTCGACTGTGCGACTGAACAACACCACCACAGAAACGTTTGGGAAGAGAGGACAGAGAATTTGGTGGGAAAGGATCGGAAGGTGGTACAGGACTGTCTTTGCATACCATGGAAGACCATCACGTACCCTAAAATCTGTCCCATCTAACAGCTCTGAGGAAAAAAAACTGTGCCGAAATTTCGCACAATGGAACGAACTGGTTCCCATAAAAGTTATCAAAAGCGTTCGCAGATACGAAAGGCCGGCTTATATCACAACACGCTAAAACGGCAGGATATACAGTGCGGCAGAGGCTGAAACAGGCTTGGCGTCTAGTTACAATGTTAAAAAAAAATGCATGCTTGGAAATTAAAACGGGGAGCATGGACTGGCCGTGCACCCCCTTTCCCAGGGTCTGCGAGGCAGAGAACCCGCTCTCCTCTGTGGCTGTGGGGACAAGGACGGCTTTTAATATTGACAAACCACGTGTTCTTTTTGGAGTCGAGGGAGCGTTCACCCCAGTGTGGAAGTACCTGCCCAAAGACATCCTGAGGCAGGTCCAAGGTATGAGATAAGGGCCTAGTTCTGAAGTTAACCCACCCCTGGGCTATATCCCTGCAGACAGGGGCGCACAGGACTCAATAGCTCAACAGACAACCCTCCCATCCCTGTACATAGAAGACTACAGTTGGGGAGAAAATTTGTAGCGGGGTCCCCAACCCTTTTCGGCCTGCTGGTGCATTTGGGATTTGGAGAGGTGGTGGTGAGCGCCTCCCCACAAAATGGCTTCCACGGGAGGTGGAGCCAAACCTACAATGGCTTCCACGGGAGGTGGGATCGAATGGGATACCTCCCCCCCACACACGCTTCCTAGGGAGAAGGAAAGCCTGAAACGGGCAAATGGAACCATGTACTGATTAAGGAAAGTCCGGGTGCTTACCAGGCCTCCTGATCCTCACTCAATGAAATTGCTGAGCGGTCGGGTTAGAACGGATAAAAGGAAGTCCTTCTTCACCCAAACAGTGATTGACACATGGAATTCACGGCCACAGGAGGTGGTGGCGGCTACAAGCACGGACGGCTTCAAGAGGGAATTAGATAAGCATATGGAGCAGAGGTCCATCAGTGGCTATGAGCCACAAGGTATAGATAGGAACTCTCAGTCCTGGGCAAGTGATGCCCTGTATTCTCGGTGCTTGGGGGGGGGGGTTAACAGTGGGAGGGCTTCTAGTGTCCTGGCCCCACTGCTGGACGGCTTCAAAAGGGAATCAGATAAGCATATGGAGCAGGGGTCCATCAGTGGCTATTAGCCACAAGGTATAGATAGGGACTCTGGGGCAAGTGATGCTCTGTCATCTTGGTGATT
>NW_015166605.1:26757-27472 GCF_001447785.1 Gekko japonicus | reverse complement strand
GGGCTTCTAATGTCCTGGCCCCACTGGTGGACCTCCTGATGGCACTGGTATTTCTGGCCACTGTGGGATATAGAGTGTTGGACTGGATGGACCTTTGGCCTGATCCAGCATTGGCGTCTCTTATGTTCTTATGTTATCCTCCAGGGGGAAATCCACTCATTTGAATAAAATCCACTCATTTGAATAAAAGATAAGCATATGGAGCAGGGGCCCATCAGTGGCTCTTAGCCCCAAGGTATAGATAGGAGCTCTCAGTCTGGGGCAAGTGATGCTCTGGCTTCTTGGTGCTTGGGGGGAGGGTCAACAGTGGGAGGGCTTCTAGTGTCCTGGCCCCACTGGTGGACCTCCTGATGGCACCTGGTGTTTTTGGCCACTGTGTGACACAGAGTGTTGGACTAGATGGGCCTTTGGCCTGATCCAGCATTGGCGTCTCTTATGTTCTTATGTTATCCTCCCGGGGGAAATCCACTCATTTGAATAAAAGTAGCCAATAACAAGCCCTGCCTTACAATGGCTCCACCCACATTCTAAAAAAATCAGCAGGGGCCAAAAGAAGCACTTGTGGGCGTCATGTCACCCATAGGTACTATGTTGAGGAATTGTAGCTTATAGCTTAGTCTTCTCCCAAAGTGATTATTCTCTCTCTCTCTCTCTCCCCTTCTACCTCCCCAGCCCCCCCCCCCGGCTTTCCTTCTCCCCAGTTAAGTGTGATCCC
>NW_015166605.1:12229-26702 GCF_001447785.1 Gekko japonicus | reverse complement strand
ATATATGAAGAAGAAGAGATTGGATTTATACCCCGCCCTTCACTACTCAAGGGAGTCTCAGAGGGGCTTACAAACTCCTTTCCCTTCCCCTCCCCACAACAGACACCCTGTGAGGTGGGTGGGGCTGAGAGAGCTCTGACAGAAACTGCAGAAGAGGAAGAAGAAGAGGAAGAAGAGGAAGAGGAAGAATAAAAGGAGGAGGAGATTGGATTTATACCCCGCTTTTCACTACCCAAAGGTGTCTCAGAGTGGCTTATAAACTCCTTTCCCTTCCCCTCCCCAAAACAGGCACCCTGTGAGCGAGGTGGGACTGAGAGAGCTCTGAGAGAAACTGCAGAAGAAGAGGAAGAAGAGGAAGAAGAGGAAGAGGAAGAAGAAAAGGAGGAGGAGATTGGATTTATACCCCGCTTTTCACTACCCAAAGGTGTCTCAGAGTGGCTTATAAACTCCTTTCCCTTCCCCTCCCCACAACAGACACCCTGTGAGGTGGGTGGGGCTGAGAGAGCTCTGACAGAAACTGCAGAAGAGGAAGAAGAAGAGGAAGAAGAGGAAGAGGAAGAAGAAAAGGAGGAGGAGATTGGATTTATACCCCGCTTTTCACTACCCAAAGGTGTCTCAGAGTGGCTTATAAACTCCTTTCCCTTCCCCTCCCCAAAACAGGCACCCTGTGAGAGAGGTGGGACTGAGAGAGCTCTGAGAGAAACTGCAGAAGAAGAGGAAGAAGAGGAAGAAGAGGAAGAGGAAGAAGAAAAGGAGGAGGAGATTGGATTTATACCCCGCTTTTCACTACCCAAAGGTGTCTCAGAGTGGCTTATAAACTCTCCCTTCCCCGTCCCCTCCCCACAACAGGCACCCTGTGAGGGAGGTGGGGCTGAGAGAGCTCTGACAGAAACTGCTCTTTTTCAAGGACAGCTCTTGTCAGAACTACGGCTTGCCCACGGTCACCCAGCAGCTGCAAGTGGAGGAGCGGGGAATCAAACTCGGTTCTCCCAGATTAGTCTGCTACACCAAACTGTGTATATGGCATAGGTGAATCTTCAGCAAAATGTGTTTCCTTCCCCCAGTGGTACTGTGAAGCAACACAGCCCAAAGAGAGTAAGAACTGGGCCAGTGCCATTCCAGCACTAGCAATTTCTGTGCGCTTGGCTTGGCCCTGAAGTGGGCAGAGGAACAGGCTTTATAGGCCGCATGCTTCTAACCATGGCACTCTAGTGACACGCCAATCACTGACGCCTTATCTCGTCAGAGAGCAGTGTCTTAAGTTGGAACAGAGGCCCTTCCTGCCTTTGACTCCCATTTTACGTGAGAAGCAGGGCCTTTTCAGTCGTGGCACCCCAATGGTGGAATACCTTTCCATCTAGCACCCACCCAGCACCAAGTTTACTAAGTATTTGGCCCAGAGTGAAAACGTATCTGTTTACTCAAGTCTCTTCCATTGATTTTCTGGGCTTTTTTTGTTCCCCCCCCCCCCCCCCCCATTTTTTTTAAAGTTTGGTACCAGTTGGATCACTGAGGGATTGCAACTGCTTCCATATTATGCATTTTATTGTTTTTAAATGTTGTGCTCTAGATGCTTATTGCTTGATTTGTAGTGCATTATTTCTTACAGGGGTCTCGGGGTGTGTGTGTCTCATTTAAAACATGTAAGCTACAGTGGGAATCTTTTGATTGAAGGTTGGGAGAAAGCCAATGCCACTATTATACTTTATATTTTGGTCTCCATACGTTGGTCTGCTGTAGAACACCTGGATTTGAGTCTACTAACACTTTAAGAGACCAACAAGATTTGGGGAGAATGGGCTTTTAAGAATCAAAGCTCCCTTCGTCAGATACAAAGCTTTGATGCTCAAAAGCTTCTATCCCAAAAAACTTGGTCTCTAAGGAGTTACTGGATTCAAATCTAACACATACACGTGTGTCAAAAACGCTGGCATCTCTGCTGGTTAGAGATGCTCTGTAAAGGGCCAATATTAAAAACCGAGTTGAAACTTATAATATACAAAAACACATGTATTTATTAGAAAGACAGTTAAAAACATATAAGGGTCCAATGAAAGCCTCGTAAAAAAGTAAAGGTAGCCTAAACACAAGGGTAGCCTATTGGGGCCTTCTTCAGAGGTCAAACAATGTTGAGGTACACGTAACTTTAATACATATTACAATATAAGATAACCAATAAGTGTCCTGGCCCCACTGCTGGACCTCCTGAGGGCACCTGGTATTTTTGGCCACTGTGTGACACAGAGTGTTGGACTGGATGGGCCATTGGCCTGATCCAGCATTGGCGTCTCTTATGTTCTTAATATTGGACCAAGAAGAAGAAGAGGAGATTGGATTTATACCCTGCCCTTCACTACCCAAGGGAGTCTCAGAGCAGCTTACAAACTCCTTTCCCTTCCCCTCCCCACAACCGACACCCTGTGAGGTAGGTGGGGCTGAGAGAGCTCTGACAGAAACTGCTCTTTTTCAAGAACAGCTGTGCCAGAACTATGGCTTGCCCAAGGTCATCCAGCAAGTGCAAGTGGAGGAGTGGGGAATCAAACCCGGTTCTCCCAGATTAGAGTCCGCGCACTTAACCACTACACCAAAGGAAGGTTGAGCAGCAAGATCTAAAGGCACAAGACAAAGATGTTTGTGAGGCCTCAAAAGATGGAAGTCGTGTGTCTGGTGCCGAATGCACAATTGCTGAATTAGAACATCTTCCAATTTAGGTCCAAAAAGCTATTTGCTTGAGGACACTCTAGCTCTGACTTAGCCACACAGGTGCTTTTTTGGACCAGTTTTCGCTTATTGGTTATCTTATTGTAATATGTATTATTGTTACGTGGACCTCAACACTGTTTGAAGAAGGCCCCAATTGGGCGGAAACGCGTCAGGTCATGTGTACTGGCCCTTGTGTTTAGGCCACCTTTACTTTTTTACGAGGCTTTCATTGAAGAGAAGAAGAGATTGGATTTATACCCCGCCCTTCACTACCCGAAGGAGTCTCAGAGTGGTTTACAAACTCCTTTCCCTTCCCATCCCCACAACAGACACCCGGTGAGGTCGGTGGGGCTGAGAGAGCTCTTGACAGAAACTGCTCTTTTTCAAGAACAGCTCTTATCAGAACTATGGCTTGCCCAAGGTCACCCAGCCAGGTGCAAGTGGAGGAGTGGGGAATCCAACCCGGTTCTCCCAGATTAGAGTCCGCGAACTCAACCACTACACCAAACTGGCTCTCTTATATGTTTTTGTCTTTCTAATAAATACATGTATTTATAAGTTTCAACTAGGTTATTAATACTGGCCCTTTTATCAGACTTCTTTCTTGCCCCTCTGGTTCTTGATGCCAGTTTTTGGGTCAAGGTTTGTTTTCCCCTCCCGGTGACTTACTAGAGATGCTCTGTGCCACTAGAGGGCCAACGCCCGTTGCACAAAGTGGGAAACCGGGTAAGCCATTAGCCCTCCCACGGGGAGCGACGGCATCCTTTCCTGGACCGGTGCCCTCCCCCGAATACCCTTGGCTCCACCCCGGCCACCCCCCTTTTACCTTCTTTTACACAGTTCTGGTTTTACCTCCTGAGGATCCGAACAGGCCCACGGGAGCAATATGCATTCCCCTCGGATAATGCAGTGGAAGCCATTCCACCACGTCCAGGAACTGGCCTATACCTATCGTGGGGCTACTGAGGGCTCTGCCCCCTTCCTTGAAAGGACAGCCCCCTTCCTTAAAGGCACAGCCCCCTTCCTTGAAGGGACAGCCCCCTTCCTTAAATGGCCCCCCGCTTCTTCCAGTTTGGTGTAGTGGTTAAGTGTGCAGACTCTAATCTGGGAGAACCGGGTTTGATTCCCTACTCCTCCACTTGCACCTGCTGGTGTGACCTTGGGTCAGTCACAAGCTCTGGCACAGCTGTCCTTGAAAAAGAGCAGTTTGTGTCAGAGTTCTCTCAGCCCCGCCTACCTCACAGGGTGTCTGTTGTGGGGAGGGGAAGGGAAAGGAGACTGTAAGCCACTCTGAGACTCCAAGTGAAGGCGGGGTATAAATCCAATCTCTTCTTCTTCTTCTTCTTCTTCCCAAAAGCACTTAAAGGGATACTTTAAATGCTTTTGAGAAGAAGCGGGGGGTGGTACGCGCCCCTCTCCCCTCCTGCTTGCAAGATTTAAAGGCCCTCCCGGCTGACTGGTGGGCCGCGTGCTCCCCGCCGATCAGCTGAAGGGCCCTTTAGATCTTGCAGATTCCAGGGGATCCCTTACTCCAGCAGGTGCTGTCCTTGTATGAAGAACCGTGTTGAAACTGTCCCCCGTGTTCTCCTTCAATGTCCCTTTTATCTGGCGCCCCGCCTGGATCTTTTGTACCCTAGATTAGCTCGATTCCCAGAGATTCCTGACGATGTTAAGGTTCTGTTTTTACTCGATCATCCAGATAACGGAAATAACAGAAACCAGAAACAGTAGCAAAGTTTCTTCTTAGTGCTATGGCGATACGTTCGGATAAGTAACCACTAGGGTTTTTTTTCCCTGTTTTTAGGCTGTTTTCCTGCGCCGTAGCTCCAGTCTTTCCCGATACGGATTTGTATTTTCCTGATCTCCTATTGTATGCGTACACATAGGCCAATAAAGGCTTGTCAAAGTCAAATCTTGCAGGAGGGGAGGGAGAGGGGTGCGCACCACCACCACCACCCCCGCTTCATTATGGGAATGGGGGAAAAAATTGCCCCGCAAGCCACAAAATCTTGGCTACAAGCCTGTAGAAAAGAGCCAACGGGCGGATTGGCTGTTTGGCGTTCGCCCCCCCCCCCCCCCCCGTTCACGTAAAAAAAGTGCTTCTTTCCATTTTACAACTTCGCATGCGGGAAAAATCTCACACATCCGCTGCTGGGCCTAAGACTCATAGCCCTTGCTGGACAATTCCACTCCAGCCACTGGAAAGGGAGATCCGTTGATCTGAAAGTCTCCCATTAAAAAAAAACAACAACCCAAAACTGCCTGCCAGTTAAGGAGCGCTACACGATAACCCTTAGCCTGATGTGCTAGCTTTCTACCTGCAGGGCACTTCTGACGGGAGAAGGATGCGAACACAAAACCCCTTATCTGCAGCCTGAAGTGGCACAGTCCAAGAAGTGCTTTGCTATTCGGCGGGACGTGTAGGTCGGCCCTTGGGGTGTTCCGAGAAGACGGCTGAGACCCAACCAGTCTCTTTGTGATCCCTATTTTAGATGGTGGATGGGAGCGGCAGATGCGGCATAGTCCTTACAAAGGAATAACACGGGCTCTTTGTGCAACAAAGCCCCCATTTTCTGCAGGATCCTGCTCTTAGGAGCACACGGTGTGGAGAGCTCGACCCTGTTAGGTGCCGCTCCAAGGAAACGGACAATTGACCCAACTGGCACTCCTCTGCCGAACTCGTGTCGTTAACTGTCACTGTGAGGCTTTCTTCTGTCTTCCGCTGTAGCGTGCTGAGGTTTGATGCACGGATGCCATCCAGAACAGTCACTTCTTTTTAACTCACTCTCCATTCAGGGCATGTTCCACAAAATAAGAACCTCAGAAGAGCCCTGCTGGATCAGACCAGGGAGGGTCCATCTAGTCCAGCATCCCATCTCACAGAGTGGCCAGCCAGTTCCTCTGGAGGGCCAACAACAGGGCATAGAGGATGAGGCCTTCCCCTGAGAAGAACATCAGGAGAGCCCTGCTGGATCAGACCAGGGAGGGTCCATCTAGTCCAGCATCCTGTCTCTCACAGTGGCCAGCCAGTTCCTCTGGAGGGCCAACAGCAGAGCAGAGAGGCTGAGGCCTTCCCTTAATGAGAACATCAGAAGAGCCCTGCTGGATCAGACCTGTGAGGGTCCATCTAGTTCAAAATCCCATCTCACACAGTGGCCAGCCAGTTCCTCTGGAGGGCCAACAACAGGGCAGAGAGGCTGAGGCCTTCCCCTGAGAAGAATATCAAAAGAGCCGTGCTGGATCAGACCAGGGAGGGTCCATCTAGTCCAGCATCCTGCCTCACACAGTGGCCAACCTGTCCCTCTGGAGGGCCAACAACAGGGCACAGAGGCTGAGGCCTTCCCCTGAGAAGAACATCAAAAGAGCCGTGCTGGATCAAACCTGTGAGGGTCCCTCTAGTTCAGCATCCCGTCTCACACAGGGGCCAGCCACTTCCTCTGGAGGGCCAACAACAGGGCAGAGAGACCGAGGCCTTTCCCTGAGAAGAACCTCAGAAGAGCCCTGCTGGATCAGACCAGGGAGGGTCCATCTAGACCAGCATCCTGCCTCACACAGGGGCCAGCCAGTTCCTCTGGAGGGCCAACAACAGGGCAGAGAGGCTGAGGCCTTCCCCTGAGAAGAACATCAGAAGAGCCCTGCTGGATCAGACCAGGGAGGGTCCATCTAGACCAGCATCCTGTCTCACACAGTGGCCAACTAGTTCCTCTGGAAGGCTAACAACAGGGCAGAGAGGCCAAGGCCTTCCCCTGATAAGAACGTAACAAGAGCCCTGCTGGATCAGACCAGGGAGGGTCCATCTAGTCCAACATCCTGTCTCACACAGTGGTCAACCAGTTCCTCTGGAGAACCAACAACATGGCATGGAGGCTGAGGCCTTCCCCTGATAAGAGCATAAGAAGAGCCCTGCTGGATCAGACCAGTGAGGGTCCATCTAGTCCAGTATCCTGCCTCACATAGTGGCTAACCAGTTCCTCTGGCACAGAGCCCAGGACCTTCCCCTGATGTTGCCTCTTGGCTCTGGGATTCAGAGGCTTAGTGCCTCTGAATGTGGAGGTTCCTCTCAGTCACCAGGGCTAGTAGCCATTGACAGACTTATCCTCTATAAATCTCTCATCCCCTTTCAAAGCTGTCTATTCCTGTGGCCGTCACAACATCCCCTGGCAGCAAATTCCACCTTTTAATCATTCTCTGTATAAAGTAGTATCTCCTTTTGTCTGTCCTGAACCTACTGCCCGTCAACTTCATCGAATGCCCTTGACAGATGGCCCCACCCCTTTTAGAAGCCAAGAGGTCACTCTGGATATTCCCTTCGTATGCCCAGATCAACTTAGCTTCCAAGACCATCCTCTAAATTACATACATTAATCTCCAAAGAATTGGTGCATTGAGGATCCTCTCTCGGGAGGGATGAGCCCACCTTCCGGTCCCTTTCACCCTTTGAAACTATGACCAATTTATGCTATAAAACCCACTCTCGAGAAAGAGAACCATGGCTTTAAAAAAAAATTAATAATCTCACCCTGCTGCCTAGGCGACTGCCGAATAGCATGAAACTTCCCCCCCCCCCAGTTTTTTAAAACTGTGGCGTTCCATGTTTGTTCTCATACTCCGCAGTCCGGCTGCTTCTCCGCCACCTGTCGCGTGAGGATCTGATGGGCAGACAGCGACGCCACTCCTATGTGGAAAAGGATCTGCCAGACGTTCCTGAGTCCGTACAGGTAGATATTGCACGCGCAGACAGTGACGAAAAGCACAAAGACCTTGACCCGCCGCGCCGAACTGTAGAACAGGTAAAGGTAACACTGTAAGAGAGAGGAGAGCACCGAAAGAGATTGTGAGCGGCACGCCTGAGCACAAGGATGGATGCCGGTTAATGTAAAGCAGAGAGTTAGGGCGCTTCCGGTTCCGCGGAACGTGCCTGTGAGGTTCTTGCTTATAGGGGAGATGGTTTTACCTTTAAACACTCTCTGAGTACATAAACTTGGTAGTTTTATGCTGCCACCAGGAATTAAAAATCCCAAATCTCTCTCCTTTGGTAATATGACCTAGGGTCTGGGCACTTCAGAGGACTATGTGGCCCTGAGGAAGTACTGTACTGTACTGATTTCTGGGCTAAGTTTAAACAAAAATGATTTATTTCATAAAGAACAAAATAGGTTTTGGGTTATTTTGAACAGTTGCTGAAGAAAGGAACTTGTAAATATAACTGGCAAAGCTTGGTGCCACAAACAGTCTTTCAAACTCCCAAAACTCCACTCTGACAGGCTTATACATTCAGTATACTCTCTCTCTCATATATGTGTGTGTGTGTGTGTGTGTGTGTGTTTATGGCCACACAGGCTAGTCTCTCAGTATACTCTCTCTCTCTCTCATATATCTATAGCCACACAGGCTAGTCTCTTTGTTTTATTCACACTGAATAGAATCAACTCTCTTAGTCACACAGACTAAAACTGTTGGTCTCATTCACACAGAATTAGACTCAGAATTCCATAGTCACACAGACTATGTTCTCTCTTCAAACTTCACACACAGAATCCTTCATAGACACACACACACCCCAATTCCTCTCAGACACCCCTCCTCCCACACTCTCAGTCATCAGCCTGTCACAATACACTTGTCTCCCTCTATCACTCTTCTCATATTACTGCAGTCAAACGAAACATTTAAAGGAACACACACACCAAAACATGGAATCATTACAGTGCCCCCCCCCGATTGTCAGGTTTGGGCCACACATCACAAACAGCCAAGGTAGCAGAAAATAGCAA
Organism: Gekko japonicus; assembly: GCF_001447785.1. Taxonomy (NCBI): domain Eukaryota; kingdom Metazoa; phylum Chordata; class Lepidosauria; order Squamata; family Gekkonidae; genus Gekko; species Gekko japonicus. Next base: position 18,225 of record NW_015166605.1, on the reverse strand, counting down.
GAGTCCAGTAGAACCTTAAAGGCAAAGGAGATTTGTGGCAGGGGGTGAGTTTCATGCGTCACTGCTCACTTCTTCGGATAGGCAGGGAGGGCGGGGTACAAATGTGAAGAAATAAATAAATAAGTAAATATTTGAAGAAGTGGTATCTGAAGAACTGAGTAGTGACTCACGAAAACTCTGAAATCATGGCCTGAGGCTGCTTTGCGAACTGCAGTCTTGACTACGACTCCACACGATGCACAAATGTAAGCGTCCCGGCTTGCTCCACAGCAATGCTCTGCCGCACCTTCCGGCTGGCAGGGGCACCTAGCCGGAGAGAAGGTGACGAAAAGCGGCATTCGTCGAGGCAAACTGGACTATGAGCGACTGTGAGCTAAATTCTGACTCCGCAGCCCAACCAGTTAAAATTAACCCCGGTTTCTGGTTCTGCCTGAACCGAGCCGCAGGTTCACGTCATAAGAACATAAGAGACGCCAATGTTGGATCAGGCCAAAGGCCCATCCAGTCCAACACTCTGTGTCACACAGTGTCCAAAAATACCAGGTGCCATCAGGAGGTCCACCAGTGGGGCCAGGACATCAGAAGCCCTCCCACTGTTGACACCCCCCCCCCCAAGCACCAAGAAGACAGAGCATCACTTGCCCCAGAGTCCCTATCTATACCTTGTGGCTAATAGCCTCTGATGGACTTCTGCTCCATATGTTTATCCAGTTCCCTCTTGAAACTGTCCATGCTTGTAGCTGCCGCCCCCTCCTGTGGCAGTGAATTCCAGGTGTTCATCACTCTTTGGGTGAAGGAGGACTTCCTTTTATCTGTTCTAACCCGACCGCTCAGCAATTCCATGGAGTGCCCCACGAGTTCTTGTATTGTGAGAAAGGGAGAAAAGTACCTCTTTCTCTACCTGCTCTATCCCATGCATAATCGTATAAACCTCGATCATGTCACCCCTCAGTCGTCATTTCTCCAAGCTAAAGAGCCCTATTCTCTTTATGTTTGTTCCTGGGCCTCAGAAAACCCCTCCCAGATAGACCAACATTAAAAATGTGTTTATTGTTCTAGAAACACTGCCAGGGATGGAGAGAAAACACATTTTTAAGAGGTGGATGGATAAAATGTAACACTGGGATATGCCAGTCACCAAAGTCACCAAAGTTTACTAGTCCAAAACTGCAGTCACACATGTTAAATAATCCACTTTCAATCCACTTTCAACTGGATTTTACCGTGTGAACTGACAAAATCCAGTTGGAAAGTGCACTGAAAGTGGATTATTTAGCGTGTGTGACCGCAGCCTAACACTGTTAACTAGTACACCATGCTGGTACATCACAGTTCTTTCTACCTCCTGATGGCACCTGGTATTTTTGGCCACCGTGTTGACAGAGTGTTGGACTGGATGGGCCATTGGCCTGATCCAACACTGGCTTCTCTTATGTTCTTAAAAATGGAATAAAACAAACGCTCGGCCAAAATATCGAGAAAGCAGCCGTTTTACTCACCAATAAGAAGCAAGCTACGAAAGGTACAAGAAAGGCTATTACATTTCCAATTCCTTTGTGATCTTCCTGTTGGGGGAAGACAAAAATTCGGAGATCAAATCCATTCATTTTCGTACACAAGGAAACAAAAAACATAGTTCACAAGCTTTCCTGTCAACCAGTTATAGATCCACCTAACAGTCATAGGATCCAAACCACATTTTTCCAATTTGTCAACAAGAATACTATGTGGAACCTTATCAAAAGCTTTACTGAAATCAAGATAAGCTATGTCTACAGCATTCCCGTGATCCAGCAAGGTAGTAACATTCTCAAAAAAAGAGAGGTTAGTCTGACATGACTTGTTCTTAAGAAACTCATGCTGGCTCTTCGTAATCACAGCCGTCCTTTCTAAATGCTCAAGGACTGTCTGTTTGATTATTTGTTCTAAAACTTTCCCAGGTATAGACATCAAGCTGACGGGTCAGTAGTTACCCGGATCCTCCGTCCCCCCCCTTCTTGAAGACGGGGACATCATTTGCCCGCCTCCAATCTTCTGGCACCTCACCTGTTCTCCAAGAATTCTCAAAAATAATGGGCAGAGGCTCAGAAATTACATCCGTGAGTTCTTTTAGTAAGTTCAATTTATACCCCGCCCTCCCCACTACGCAAGCTCAGGGCGGCTTACAAAGAGGCACAAGCCAATATAAAACATATTTAAAACCATTTAAAATCACTACAGTTTAGTAACATTAACAAAAGTGCTCTAGATGTTCTACCATGATATTCCACAGATGGCATATTACAACTACTCTATTACACTGCTCTACCTACTCAGCGTCATCTATTCCAGGAAACGCTGATGTTCCTTCTTCCAGGGCTGGGTTATGATGGAACAGTAGTGATGGTAGTGGCGGCTCCTACTCATACGCCTGGCGGAAGAGCTCCGTCTTACAAGCCCTGCGGAACTGTGCAAAGCCCCGCAGGGCCCGGATCTCCTCCGGGAGCTCGTTCCACCAGGTAGGAGCCGCCACCGAGAAAGCCCTGGCCCTGGTAGCGGCCAGCCTGGCCTCTTTGGGACCTGGCATCGCCAGGAGGTGTTGCGACCCAGACCGTAGTGCTCGCGGGGGAACATATGAGGAAAGATGGTCCCTTAGGTAAGCTGGACCCCGACTTTGAAAACAGATCTTGGAAGCTAAGCAGGGTCGACTCTGGCAAGTACTTAGACAGGAGACCTCCTCGGAATACCAGCAGTTGGGAGGCGGGGGCAGGCTTTATTCAGCCACCTCTCTGAATACGTTCCATGCCCCCAGTAGGGGTCAGTCCCCAGAGGTCGCCATGGCTTCCAGGTGCGTGTGTGGACACACACACATAAGAAAAATATAAAAAAAGAAACCAAAAAGAAATGGGGGGGAAAAACCGTTCATATTAAATCTGTTGAGAGCGTCAGGAAGAATTCCACCGCCGTTTACCGCAACTGACCTGGCAAAGTGGGACCCTCTTGCTTGACACAGCTCTATCGGTCATGAGATGGAGGTGGACCTTAAGTCACCCGACTCATTCCCACCCGCCACATCCTTACCCTTTACGTTGTCTCTTGACTTACCTGGAATGAGTACTCGGCAAGGTGAACGCCTCGAATGAGGTTCAGCGCCCCACACATGATGTTGAGGACGAGAGACAAGATGCCCACAGCAGAAACTGGCTGCATCCTGTAAGCGGAGGCTTTGGGTCCATTAAGAAAAAAAGGGGGGGACAAAATAAGGAGACTGGCGTGAAGGAAACGGCTCCCTAAAAGTCCTTGCCCTGTGTTAAAAGTTTGGTCCAGGCTGAAGGCCTGCTTCTGAGTTGCCAGAGTTCAGAAAAAAAACATGCCCGAAAGAGAGCAAGCTGACCTTGTGAAACTGCAGATAACACCCAGCTGCACAAGGGAGTAGAGAACTTAGTACTGACTCCCCAGTTAACTACATTCCATCTAATTAAGTGCCTGTGGGGAAGGGGAGGAGCCTAGCTGAAGGTTGGCTTCGGTTCCTTCCTCCCCGGTCAGACCACCGCTTAGGTCGTCTGCTTAGCTATTGGCCTAACAAGTTGGCGATACATTGGACCAAGCCCTAGGAGGAAAGGCCGAGGGACTTGGGGATGTTCAGTCTGGCGAAGAGGAGACTGAGGGGGGACAAGATCGCTCTCTTAAAGCATTTGAAGGGCTGTCAAAGCAATGGTATTCCCAGTAGTCATGTATGGCTGCGAGAGTTGGACTATATTATTATTATTATTATTATTACATTACATTACATTTCTATACCGCTCCTTCCCAGAGGCTCGGAGCGGTTTACACATATACATTTAATCATCTAACTAGGGCCACATACATATCAGGGGAGATGGATGCCTTAAAAGGCACCTACGCAGCGTAGGTCTTTCTGTGGCGGGGGCTTGCTAGGACCAGGGGGTAGTGTCCTTCGGCGGAGGGCTTTTTTTTTTCCCCTGGACTGCAAGGAGATCCAATCAGTCAATCCTAAAAGAAATCAACCCTGACTGTTCCCTGGAAGGCCAGATAATGAAACTGGAGCTCCAATACTTTGGCCACCCAATGAGAAGGGAGCCCTCACTGGAGAAGACCCTGATGCTGGGAAAGATTGAAGGTCAAAGAAGATGGGGACGGCAAAGGATGAGATGGTTAGACAGTGTCATGGATGCAACGAAGATGAAATTGAGCCAACTTCAGAGGATGGCGGAAGACAGGAGGGCCTGGCGGGAGCTGGTCCAGGGGGTCGCGAAGAGTCGGACTCGACTGTGCGACTGAACAGCAACAACACTTAGAGGAGGGCAGGGAGCTGTTCCTGTGGGCAGCGGAGGAGAGGAATCCCAATCATGGGCTTAAATTACAGGTGGGAAGGTACCGGTTGGATATTAGGAAAACCTTTTTGACAGTAAAAGAGTTGTGCGATAAGGGGATCACAGCTCCAAAGATCCAAGTGCAAAAGAAAAAGCAAGCGGTATGCAAGCGCTATACAGAAAACATGGAAGAAAGGCTTTACAGTGCTGATATCAAACCACGTATAAATGACAACGATACGAAGGAGGAGGAAAGGAGGCCCAAAAAAGTGCAGGTGGGCAAAGTTTTCTGGAATACAAGGTCGTTCCGACTGGCTTCGTCTGAACAGGACCTCGTGGAACAGTAAGCTGTCTTCTAAGAGAGCCAGTTTGGTGTCGTGGTTAAGTGCGCGGACTCTGATCTGGGAGAACCGGGTTTGATTCCCCACTCCTCCACTTGCACCTGCTGGATGACCTTGGGCAAGCCATAGTTCTGGCACAGCTGTTCTTGAAAAAGAGCCGTTTCTGTCAGAGCTCTCTCAGCCCCACCGACCTCACAGGGTGTCTGTTGTGGGGAGGGGAAGGGAGTTTGTAAGCCACTCTGAGACTCCTTTGGGTAGTGAAGGGCGGGGTATAAAGCCAATCTCTTCTCTTCCTCTTCTTCTCTAAGTTTCATTCATCATAGAGTATGATAGCGACGCTTCTGTGCCCTCCTTCCTGAATGTGTCTTTGGAATATTTCACTGCAACTGTAGAATGTAGCACCAAAGCATACGATGCGAGTTTCATGAAGCGATATGATCTTCGCTATCGTACCCTATGATGAATGAAACTTAGAAGACAGCTTACTGTTTCATGAGGTCCTGTTCAGACGAAGCCAGTCGGAACGAACTTGTATTGCGGGAAACTTTGCCCACCTGCAATTTTTTGGACCACCCTTCCTTCTTTGTCTCATTGTCATTTATACATGGTTTAGATATCAGCACTAAGTAAGAGTTGGGCAACAGTGGAATCGGCTGCCTGGGGAGGTGGTGAGCTCCCCATTCCCCAGCCGTCTTTAAGCAGCGGCTGGACAAACGCTTGTCAGGGATGCTCTAGGCTGATCCTGCATTGAGCAGGGGGTGGGACGAGATCAGACAAGCATGTGGAGAGGGGCCATGGCTCAGGGGAAGAGCCTCTGCTTGGCATGCAGAAGGCCCCAGGTTCAATCCCCGGCATCTCCAGTTCAAAAGGACCAGGCAGGACATGATGTGAAAGACCTCCGCTTGAGAACCTGGAGAGCTGTAAAGAGGAGCTGTGGCTCAGTGGAAGAGCCTCTGCTTGGCATGCAGAAGGCCCCAGGTTCAATCCCCGGCATCTCCAGTTCAAAAGGACCAGGCAGGACATGATGTGAAAGACCTCCGCTTGAGAACCTGGAGAGCTGTAAAGAGGAGCTGTGGCTCAGTGGAAGAGCCTCTGCTTGGCATGCAGAAGGCCCCAGGTTCAATCCCCGGCATCTCCGGTTCAAAAGGACCAGGCAGGACATGATGTGAAAGACCTCCGCTTGAGAACCTGGAGAGCTGTAAAGAGGAGCTGTGGCTCAGTGGAAGAGCCTCTGCTTGGCATGCAGAAGGCCCCAGGTTCAATCCCCGGCATCTCCAAAAGGACCAGGCAGGACATGATGTGAAAGACCTCCGCTTGAGAACCTGGAGAGCTGTAAAGAGGA
>NW_015166605.1:11647-11833 GCF_001447785.1 Gekko japonicus | reverse complement strand
AGCTGTAAAGAGGGGCTGTGGCTCAGGAGAAGAGCCTCTGCTTAGCATGCAGAAGGTCCCAGGTTCAATCCCCGGCAGCGTCTCCAGCTGAAAGGACCAGGCAGGGGGTGATGTGAAAGACCCTGGACCCTGAAGAGCCGCTGCCAGTCTGAGTAGACAATACCGACCTGGATGGACAAAGGGACT
>NW_015166605.1:0-10741 GCF_001447785.1 Gekko japonicus | reverse complement strand
AAGGACCAGGCAGGACATGATGTGAAAGACCTCCGCTTGAGACCCTGGAGAGCTGTAAAGAGGGGCTGTGGCTCAGTGGAAGAGCCTCTGCTTGGCATGCAGAAGGCCCCAGGTTCAATCCCCAGAAGCATCTCTAGTTAAAAAGGACCAGGCAGGAGGTGATGGTAAAGACCTCCGCCTGAGACCCTGGAGAGCTGTAAAGAGGGGCCGTGGCTCAGTGGCAGAGCCTCTGCTTGGCATGCAAAAGGCCCCAGGTTCAATCCCTAGAGCCGCTGCCAGTCTGAGTAGACAATACCGACCTGGATGGACAAAGGGACTGATTCAGTAAAAGGCGGTTTCATGTGTGTTCAGTACAAACAGCCAAGCTGCACAGAGGGGAGAAGGACAGGTCTTGGGGATGACAGACCCCTGTAGTGGAAAACGCTGCCGGCCAAACCGGAATCTAAGCGTGGACTTCAGTTAAGCGTAAATGCCAGGTGTCACGGCACCCTGAATCGGACCCAAGTTTGCAAAGGGTAACAGGATGCAACTGCAGAGGGGACTCCTGGCCAGTCTGCAGCCGTGAATTTGTGGCTCCTTAAAGATAAATGAATCCAGTTTGGCAGAGACCATATCCGCCCATGTTAGGGAGGGGGCTGTGGCTCAGTGGAAGAGCCTCTGCCTGGCCTGCAGAAGGTCCCAGGTTCAATCCCCAGCATCTCCAGATAAAAGGACCAGGCAGTAGACAGAATCATAGAATGTTAGAGTTGGAAGGGACCTTGCACGTCATCTAGTCCAACCCCCTGCACTCTGCAGGAACATGGCTGAAAGATAGCCCTACATACCTAAAACATACCCAAAAGATGGTCGTCCAGCCTCCGCTTGAAAACGCCCAGTGAAGGAGCATCCACCGCCTCCTGAGGCGGTCTGTTCCACTGCTCAACCACTCTTACAGTTAGGAAGTTTCTCCTGATATTTAGCCAGTATCGACTCCCTTGTAATTTCCACCCATTTGTTCTAGTCGCAAGAGAGAGTAGATCTGCTCCATCCTCTACGTGACAGCCCTTCAAATACTTGAAGACTGCAATCATGTCCTCTCTAAGTGAAAGTCCTCCACCTGAGACCCTGATGATATGACGATATGGACCCTGATAGACTGGTGGTCTGATTCAGTCCCAAGTAGCTTCATACCATCATAAGAATGTAAGAGAAGTCAAGGTTGGATCAGGCCAGTGGCCCATCCAGACCAACACTCTGTATCACACAGTGGCCAGAAATACCAGTGCCATCAGGAAGTCCACCAGTGGGGCCAGAACATTAGAAGCCCTTCCACTGTTGACCCCCCCCCCAAGCACCAAGAAGACAGAGCATCACTTGCCCCGGAGTCCCTATCTATACCTTGTGGCTAATAGCCACTGATGGACCTCTGCTCCATATGCTTAATTCCCTTTTGAAGCCGTCCATGCTTGTAGCCGCCACCACTTCCTGTGGCAGTGAATTCCATGTGTGAATCACTCTTTTGGTGAAGAAGTACTTCCTTTTATCCGTTCTAACCGGACCGCTCAGCAATTTCATGGACTGCCCACAAGGAGTTCTTGTATCATGAGAAAGGGAGAAAAGGACTTCTTTCTCCACCTGCTCTATCCCATGCATAATCTTATAAACCTCGATCATGTCACCCCTCAGTCGTCGTTTCTCCAAGCTAAAGAGCCCTAAGCGCCTTAACCTTTCCTCATAGGGAAAGTGTTCCAACCCTTTTATCATTCGAGTTGCCCTTTTCTGCATCAAAAGCATGAAGAAGCACAAAACTGCCCACTATTGTTTTGGTGGGTTTTTTTAAAATCATCTACGAGTTCTTCATTATTCAGGCATCCTGCTCTGTAAACGGAACTGGATGCGTGCAAATTTGATACTTCCCCTTGGCGACGTCTACGGCTAAAGGAATTCCAGCAATTAGCTACGCTAAGAGTACAAAGCATGAAGAGCTGCCAAACGAACCCTGGCTACCGAGGACACGAGGGTTTACTGTCGCGTTATTTTTTACGACGTTTTGATCCCACCCTTTCCTACGGGGAGCTCAAAGAGGTGTTCGTGGCTCTCTCTGCCTCTGCTTTACCCTCTCGACAACCGTACGAGGCGGGTTACGTGGGAAGACGGCGACCAATGTTCCCTCTAAACTGTGGGGTCCTGTGAGCAAAAATTCTGCTTTGTGAGCTCCTGGCATTAAAGTTGTGAGAGGGCGATTTGGCTGCTACATAAATGAGTTTGCTCTGGATCCATCCTTCCTGAGCGGAGACAAAAGTGTGTGAGCCGGAGGCTAAAGAACCGTAAGCTAGCTCACACTAACTCAGCTTAGAGGGAACACTGACGGCGACTAAGCTAAGGTCATTCGGTACGGCTGCCAACCTCCAGGTGCTGCCTGGAGGCCTCCTAGTATTACAACTGATTGCTAGATGACAGAGACCAATTCCCCAGGAGAAAATGGCTGCTCTGGGCGATGGACACTAGGGCATTATATACTAATAAGGATCCTCCCTCCCCCAAACCCTGCCCTCCCCAGACACCAGTGTTCCCTCTAAGATGAGTCAGTATGAGCTAGCTCACAGTTTTTTAGCCTCTGGCTCACATTTTTGTCTTAGCTCAGGAAGGAGGGCTCCAGAGCCAACTATGTTATGCAGCAGCCAAGTCGCTCGCTCACAATTTTAGTGCCAGTAACTCACAAAGTAGAATTTTTGCTCACAAGACTCCACAGCTTAGAGGGAACATTGCTGGACACCACCCTCAAAATCTCCGGAAGCAATTTTTCTCCAGGCCATTTTGGCTGGAGATCCTGGAGGGTTTTTTGCCACCTTCTGGGCGTGGGTGGAGCAGGGGTCACTGGAGGTGTGTGGGGGGGAGGTATTTGTTAATTTCCTGCATTGTGCAGGGGGTTGGACTAGATGACCCTGGAGGTGCCTTCCAACTCTATGATTCTAGGTATTTCCAAACCCAGAGCTGGTAACCCTATCATGCACTGAGCTTCGCAACAGAGGGGGGATTTGAACGCATATCTCCCCGTTTCCAGCCCAACACGCTGAGTGCAACGGCGCTTACCGGGCTCTAGGGGGAGCTCTGTGTGCCCGTTCACCATCCCGTTCATCAGCTCCGCCTCTTCCAGCTTCACCTGCGTGGGAGGATGCAGCCGTAGCTCTTCCTGGATTTTTTCCAAACTGAGCTTCGTGGGGGCGCAGCTGGTGTAGTTGAAGCGGCTTTTGACTTTCTGAATGACGTTGTCTGCAACGGAGGAGGCAAGCGACGCTGATGTGACATTTCAAGGTGTTGGCACTTACCTTTGAAGCCCTACAGGGCCAGGGGCCAGCATACCTTCAAGACCACCTCTCCCCATAGTAGCCCTATAGAGCACTACGGTCGACTAAGCAACATCTCTTGGTAGTCCCCGGCCCCAGGGACATCCGACTTTCCTCAACTGGGGCCAGGGCCACCCTACCTGGTGGAATGAGCTCCCAAGTAAGATCAGGGCCCTGTGGGCCTCTACGACAGAGCTCTTCCACCAGCGGCCTGGATCCTAACATCTTAAAATCTTCCACCACTGTCGATATGGTTTTATCAGAGCTGACACAGGACGGCAAAGGATGAGATGGCGGGACAGTGTCATAGATGCAACGAACATGAAATTGAGCCAACTTCAGAGGACGGCGGAAGACAGGAAGGCCTGGCGTGATCTGGTCCATGGGGCCGCGAAGAGTCGGACTCGACGGTGCGACTGAACAACAACAAATCTTATAGTAAAGGTCAAGGTTTCCCTCACTCGAAAGCCAGTCGGATCCGACGCCAGGGTTGCGGTGCTCATCTCCGTTTCCAAGCCGAAGGGCCAGCGCTGTCCGAAGACGTTTCCGTGGTCATGAGCAGTGTTCCCTCTAAGCTGAGTTAGAGTGAGCCAGCTCACAGTTTTTAAGCCTCCAGCTCAGATTTCTGTCTCCGCTCAGGAAGGAGGGCTCCAGAGCTTAATAAATGAATTTACACAAAAGTAAGTCAATCTTCACTGAAGATGATATTCATGATGTCTTTTATAGTCGATGAACAGGTGGACAGAAGACAGACGAACTTCTCGAGTAAATGCCCGTTTCGAAGAAGACTTATTAGTCCATTGGAGAGTTTTGTATGTAGCTGCATAGCTCATGGAAAAAACAGTTTGATTTAAAGACTTCATCGTCATCTTCAGTATATTTGGATGCGAAATTATTGAGAAAGACACTTCGAAACGGGCATTTACTCGAGAAGTTCGTCTGTCTTCTGTCCACCTGTTCATCGACTATAAAAGACACATCATGAATATCATCTTCAGTGAAGATTGACTTACTTTTGTGTAAATTCATTTATTGTTTGTGCACACTTGCAGCAATCTTTGGGTTTATATGCAGTATGGTTGCCAGCTTTGGGTCGGGGAAGTTCCTGGAGATTTGGGGGAGTGAGTTAAAACAAGTATAAAGCCAACAGTCGTGATAGTCTGACCCACAATCAAACAGTCACAAGACTTATAAAGAATGCTGTTTATGTATTGCAATCTAAAGCACTACAACATGATACACAACTCAATAGAAAATCCTTGAACCAAGGTACATAATCACATAATCAACGTCGTCTCCGGATTACATTACGACGTTTCAAAAAAAAGTGATCTTCTTCAGGAGATATTCTGTAGTGTACAAAAATACAATTTTTAGAATATGTGCTACACCAATAACAAGAGACAAGAGACAATACAATAATCTTAGTGCTTACTTACATAGTGGTGCCAAAGCTCTCAGTTTCATTTTTTTTTAAAGCTCTCAGTTTCATAAATGTTAGACAAGTCTTAAGAATCTGTAACATAGTAATACTACCTTTGTTATGAACACATACAAGATATTTCAAATTACAACTAATAATCTGTTACCCGAACTGGACCTAGTAGTAACTTACATTAAATTCAGATAGGACGCTGATCTCAATTAACATTCAAGCTCAAAATATGCTGCTATGTTTCTATTGTCTCTTGTTATTGGTGTAGCACATATACGACGTTGATTATGTGACTATGTACCTTGGTTCAAGGATTTTCTATTGAGTTGTGTGTCATGTTGTAGTGCTTTAGACTGCAATACATAAACAGCATTCTTTATAAGTCTTATGACTGTTTGATTGTGGGTCAGACTATCACGACTGTTGGCTTTATACTTGTTTTAACTGCCTGGGTCGTGTGTGTCCAGATTTGGGGGGTGAAGCATAGGTAAGGCAGGATCTGAGCAGGGGAGGGGGTCTCAGCGGGATATCATGCGACAGAGTTCACCTTCCAGATCGGCCATTTTCTCCAGGGGAATCGGTCTCTATAGTCAGGAAGTTGGAATTCAGGGGGGTCTCCAGGCCTCACCTGGAGGTTGGCAACCTTATCTCACAGTGTTGAGAGGATAGTGACAGTATTAAAGCAAGTCCAGAAAATGATCCAAAAAACCCCGGAAACCTGTATGCGTACTGCGCTTACAAAAATAGCTTAAGTAATTAAAGTGACAGTGTAATAATCCAGAGTGCGAAAAGACACACGATTTAACATTTCACAAGGTAAGTACAAAAATAAGTAAATTGATGAGATGCGAACGATGATCTCCGGAATGTTCAACTGTTTCGATAGTCATCTTCTTCCGAACAAAGATGAAGAGTATGCAGCGTCTCTAGTCAAGGTCTCAACTAGTACATATCAATAAGTCTCACTGAAGTGTCATGACATCATTGTATTTGAGCTTCAGTTTCATTATCTGGCCTTCCAGGGAACAGTCAGGGTTGATTTCTTTTAGGATTGACTGATTTGATCTCCTGGCAGTCCAAGGGACTCTCAAGAGTCTTCTCCAGCACCATCGTTCAAAAGAATCTATTCTTCGGCGCTCGGCCTTCCTTATAGTCCAACTCTCGCAGCCATACATGACTACTGGGAATACCATTGCTTTAACCATGCGGACTTTTGTTTAATTATTTATATTTATTTATTTATTGCATTTTTACCCTGCCCTCCCCGCGAACGGGCTCAGGGCAGCTTACACAGGCGCATAAACCCATACATAAAAACAATATAAAACAGTAAAAACTATTACATCACAACAAAACAAATAAAGTGCTCCATACACACAAGATGGGTCTCTGAGGATGGTATCGATCATTTCCTTAGGGTGAAATTGTCCTGTCGATGGTCCAAGCCAGTCCAGCGGCATCAGTGCCATGCAAATTTATGGCAGTTCTTTCGGGGACCGCTCCCAACCCCGTTGTTTCAGTCACGGTAGTAGTAGAAGTGGCGGCCCCTATATAAAAGCCTGGCGGAAGAGCTCCGTCTTTCAGGCCCTGCGGAATTACTTAAACTATTTTTGTAAGCACAGTACGCATACAGGTTTTTGGGTTTTTTGGATCATTTTTTGAACTAACCTTACCTCACAGACAGAAACTGGGCGTGATTGGTTGATCAGTAACTCATATCGGGGATACAGTAAGCTTCTGTATGGCATAAGGATTTGCCAGATCTGGATTGAGAAATTCTTAAGAGGTTTGGGGGATGGTGGGGTCTGGGAAGGGGAGCTAGTTCAGCAGAGTTATAATGCCACAGAGTCCACCCTCCAAAGCAGCCATTTTCTCCAGGGGAACTGAGCTTGGTCACCTAGAGATACAAGCTCAGTTAGTTCAGACAGAAGTGGGCTTCAGTTGTCTATGACCTGGGCGACCCCATCTGCCCGTCAGATCTGGGCCAGGTTTTCAGCCTACGCTAACTCTTGCATCAGCATCAGAAGAAGAAGAGGAGGAGGAGGAGGTTGGGTTTATACCCCGCCCTTCACTCTGAGTCTCAGAGTGGCTTCGGCTTACAAACTCCTTTCCCTTCCCCTCCTCACAACAGACACCCTGTGAGGTAGGTGGGGCTGAGAGTGCTCTTTCCAGAACTGTCCTCAAGAGAACAGCTCTTATCAGAACTACGGCTTGCCCAAGGTCATCCGGCCAGGTGCAAGTGGAGGAGTGGGGAATCAAACCCAGTTCTCCCAGATTAGAGTCCGCGCACTTAACCACTGCACCAAACAGACAAAACAAACCAATCGTTCGTCAGAGACAACTCTACAGTTGGACAGCCAGTGCTGATTAACTTCTGATGGATATGCCATGAAGATCAAGGCCGCCAGCAAACTGAGGACGACTAGAGGAAACAGGCTAGGTGCTGAGAGCCAGTTTGGTGTACTGGTTAAGTGCACGGACTCTAATCTGGGAGAACCGGGTTTGATTCCCCACTCCTCCACTTGCTCCTGCTGGATGACCTTGGGCAAGCCGTGGTTCTGATAAGAGCTGTTCTTGAAAAAAGAGCAGTTTCTGTCAGAGCTCTCTCAGCCCCGCCTACCTCACAGGGAGTCTGTTGTGGGGAGGGGAAGGGAGAGGAGTTTGTAAGCCGCTCTGAGACACCTTTGGGTAGTGAAGGGCGGGGTATAAATCCAATCTCTTCTTCTTCTTCTTCTTCTTCTTCTATTAAGGGCTGTGCTCTCGCCCAGGGCACCGACACTTCCCCGTGGATCAGCCAAAAGGCTCTGTGCACCAGACAGCGGCCTCAAAAGTGAGCGGACTGGATCTGCAGCCGCCGACTCGTTGCAAGTCGAATCGGTCTTCTGCACTCGTTCCTAAGAAAGGAGAGGAAAAGGCAGGGGCGGGACAGCAGGGAGTGCCCGTGAGCTACACACCGAATTCCAGGAAAGCGTACGGCCTGGAGGCTAGGCCCACGCTCGTCGCGTCGTAGGCTGTGGCGAACTCCCACTGCAGCTCCTCCAGGAAGCAAAATGCCATGACGGCCGGGTAGCTGCTGGCGCAAATGCCCATGCAGGCGATTTCCCCGGAAGAATGGAAGCTGGGAATGAAAAGAAAAGAAGCCGAGATCAGCGGTGGGCATCGAACGGGACGCCCAGGAGAACGGGCGGGGGTGGGGTGTGGGGCGTCCTCTCTTTAGGGAGGACTGGTGTTCCATTTAAACGTGCTGTTTGCTTTTGTAAATGGGGTAGATTCTGCTGCCACCAGGAATTTAAGGATTTCCAAACCTTCTCTCTGTTTCTTTTGCTAGTAAGGTGACCTAGAGTCAGGGCTTTTCAGGGATCTATGTGGTCCTGAGGAAAGATAGAACTAAATTCGGGGATAAACTTAAACAAGAGATGATTTATTGAAGTAAGAACAAAATATGAGGTTGGTTATTCTGTTAACTATCTTGAATAAAGGGACTTGAAAATATCTCTATCAAATGTATCACACACACAGTCTTTTTCCTTTACTTTTAGTTTGTGTTGACACTCAGTTCCAACATAAACAGGAGTCACTCTTTCACAGGGCTATTTTTGGGGCAGGAACGCACAGGAACGGAGTTCCGGCTGGCTCCCAAGTTGGCCACGCCCAGCAGGGACTCATTATCATAATAGGCCACACCCAACAGCAGACACTCATTAGGATTGGCTACATTAGGGGTGTGTGGCCTAACATGCAAAAGAGTTCCTGCTACAAAAAAGGCCCTGGGTTTTGACAACAAACAAGGTAAACAGAATAAGAAGGGAAAGGTGGGTGTGGCTGGATGAGCACACTTCTGGTAACATGGGGGTGCGTCCTAATGTGCTAATGACCTGTGCTGGCAGGGGTGTGCCCTAATATGCTAATGGGTTTCTGGTGTTGGGTGTGGCCTATTATGCTAATGAGTTCCTGCTGGGCTTTTTCTACAAAAAGAGCCCTGCTTCTTTCGTATAGTCAGCCACACAGGCTAAGGACATATATACTGCTCTCTTTAAGAACTCACTCAGAACTAACTGAACACTCACTGACTTGACTCTCTAACTGAACAATTCCAACTGATTTCCAACTGTCTCTCATGACTGACACACCCACACAGATTCACTTCAAAAAACCCCTCCCACACGCTGTCATCCACCAATCACCGCACATCTGTCTCTCTCAATCACTCTAGTCTACTAACCATGCACTCCAACCAAGCATTTAAAGACACACACACTCACATAAAACAAGGAATCATTACAGGGGGTATACAAATATTTTGAATAAATTTTAAATAAAAAAGTGGGACAGGACAGTGGAGGGAGAAAGGATGCAAAGGACCCCGTCAAAACTTTTGTCCTTAAAACCTGACATTACAGGAACCTGGACCAGTTGCTGTACAAAGCACAGGATTAGCGCCCGTGCGGAAAATATGCCGCTCTTGAATCTTAGACTCTTGTTATTTTTAATCTTTCTCAATACGCAGGCTGCTTTCCAGAGCTAGACAGTAGGCCCATTGTCCTTCTCAGAAACCGCGTCCCCTGATGTGTGCTTACACCCGCCCGGGCCCAGAAAGTGACCCAGTGAGAAAACAGAGAGACGTGTCGAGAACATGGCAGTCATAAGCTTTATGTAACGTTAAAACCAAAGCTCGTGTTCCAAGCTCTCAAGTGCAAAGGGAACTCTGAAAACGTGCAGACAGAACAATTATAACTTTGAAGAGGAGGGAGAATGGGATCTCTCCACAAAGCCTCCTCAAGTTCTAAGATTTGTAGATTGCCCCGTTGGGGCTGTAAGAAATTGCTGGACAGTATGGCTTAAGAAGAAGAAGAGAAGAGATTGGATTTATACCCTGCCCTTCACTACCCAAAGGTGTCTCAGAGCAGCTTACAAACTCCTTTCCCTTCCCCTCCCCACAACAGACACCATGTGCAGCAGACTGAGAGAGCTCTTGACAGAAACTGCTCTTTTTCAAGAACAGCTCTGACAGAACTACGGCTTGCCCAAGGTCATCCAGCCAGGTGCAAGTGGAGGCGTGGGGAATCAAACCCGGTTCTCCCAGATTAGAGTCCAGGCACTTAACCACTACACCAAACTGGCTACATCAAACTGGCTACACCAAACTGGTTTCTCATGAGAACAGCCCTACTGGATCAGACCAGCGATTCATCTAGTCCAGCATCCTATCCCACACAGTGGCCAACCAGTTCCTCTGGAGGGCCAACAACAGGAGGACATAGAGGCCGAGGCCTTCCCCTGATAAGAGCATCAGAAGAGCCCTGCTGGATCAGACCAATATAGTCCATCTAGTCCAGCCTCCTGTCTCACAGTGGCCAGTCAGTCCCTCTGGAGGGACAACATCAGGGCAGAGAGGCTGAGGCCTTCCCGATGCTGCCTCCTGGCTCTGCAATTCTTACTGTTCCCATCAACTCTTGGAGGATAAGTCTATCAGTGGCTACTAGCCATAGTGCCAGGCAGCTAGCCATGGTGACTAAAGGGAACCTCCACGTCCAGAGGTAGTCAGTCTCTTAATACTAGTGCCAGGAGGCAACATCAGGGGAAAGTCTTGGCTTCAATGCCCTGTTCTTGGCCCTGCAGAGGAACTGGTTGGCCTCTATGCAAGCCAAGATGCTGGACTAGATGGACCACTGGTCTGATCCAGCAGGGCTCTTCCTATGTGTTTATAAGTTTCTATTAAATGATTGTACATTCACTTTATATTAAAAGTTGAAATGTTTTAAGGTTTGATGTTCACTGCCCTGGGGGATGCCATTTGTGTGGAAAAGCAGCACAGAAAAGATTTAAATAAATAAATAAATTAGAAAAAGTTACACAAAATAATCAGATACTTGCAAATATTCCCGTTTCTTTAGGCTGCGGAATGCAAGTTTTCCTGGTATAGAGTCTGGAATTGCTTTGGTTAGCATTTACTTTTTATTTTGTTAGAATCATAGAGTTG
>NW_015166604.1:42025-49315 GCF_001447785.1 Gekko japonicus | reverse complement strand
CACTCAGTGAAGATCCTCGTGCTGTGGTGGTCGTTGCCACCAAAACAACATTTTAGAAATCCGCACCACCAATCAGAAGCTGCTCTGGAGAAAAGCCCCGCCTGGTCTGGCCCCTCTTTCTCAAAACACTTGGTGGGTGCCCCTGGGCGCCATGTTGAGGACCCCTGGAATAATCCATTCGTCACCTTGTCGATTTTTCAAAAGAAAAGGAGATTCGCCCCAGTGGTTCTGCCC
The DNA here is from genome assembly GCF_001447785.1 of Gekko japonicus. Lineage (NCBI taxonomy): Eukaryota > Metazoa > Chordata > Lepidosauria > Squamata > Gekkonidae > Gekko > Gekko japonicus. The sequence goes on along the minus strand of NW_015166604.1, from coordinate 49,081 downwards.
TCAAGGATACCAGCTCTTGGTCTCCGATTCACGGGTGGAGCCTCACCTAGATCGAATGAATGAGAACACGGCACCATCTGATTCCATTTTGTTTTCAAGAGACGAGCATTTTTTGTGTTTGTTCCTTTGTGGGCTAACATTGCACATGACGGAGGATGCCAGGCAGGGAAACGGCTTGCTTGACAGCTGTGGGTAAAACATGGGATTCTAGATAATGTCTTCAATGCGCTGGGGAAAATCCTCCTTCCAGGTAACTTATAAATTAGCCGAATTCAAATATTGTCTCCTGGCATGTATCTGTAATTAGAAAACTGTCTTTGAGAGAGAGAGAAAAGGATGCCTGGGACACAGATGATTTTTTTTCCTCCCTAGCTAAAAATAGGAAGAACTAGATTGGGAGAGATTTCGGAGGAAATTGGCAGGATGTGGTACCTCTTCAACAGCCGTTTTTAGACGCTGCTTGCAAGGAACTGCGAGCTGTGAGTCTTCAGGCAAGGGATTGAGCATTACGTCGGACACAAAGCGGATGAAAGCGAGTGCTCGGGCAGCCTGCGTGCATGCATGTTTACTCAGAAGTAAAGTACTTGCTGTGCAGTCTTCTGAGATGATATGCACACATAAGAACATAAGAACATAAGAGACGCCAATGTTGGATCAGGCCAAAGGCCCATCCAGCCCAACACTCTGTATCACACAGTGGCCAGAAATACCAGTGCCATCAGGAGGTCCACCAGTGGGGCCAGGACATTAGAAGCCCTCCCACTGTTGACCCCCCCCCCAAGCACCAAGAAGACAGAGCATCCCTTGCCCCAGAGTCCCTATCTATACCTTGTGGCTAATAGCCATGGATGGACCTCTGCTCCATATGCTTATGTGCTCTCAAGTCATAGCTGATTTATATAGCAATCCCAGCAGGGGCTTTCAAGGCAAGGGAGAAGCAGAGGTGGTTGGCCATTGCTATCCTCTGCAGAGCCTTTCTTGGTGGTCTCCCTTCGAAGTACTGACCCTGCTTAGCTTATAACTTAAGGTGACCCCAGCAAGGGGCTTTCAAGGCAAGGGAGCAGCAGAGGTGGTTGGCCATTGCCTTCCTCTGCAGAGTCTTCCTTGGTGGTCCCCCTCCCAAGTCCTGACCCTGCTGAGCTTATGACTTCCTTGGAGGTCTCCCTTCCAAGTCCTGACTCAGCTTAGCTTATCAATTCTGGCAGCCCCAGCCAGGGGCTTTCAAGGCAAGGGAGCAGCAGAGGTGGTTGGCCATTGCCTTCCTCTGCAGAGTCTTCCTTGGTGGTCCCCCTCCCAAGTCCTGACCCTGCTGAGCTTATGACTTCCTTGGAGGTCTCCCTTCCAAGTCCTGACTCAGCTTAGCTTATCAATTCTGGCAGCCCCAGCCAGGGGCTTTCAAGGCAAGGGAGCAGCAGAGGTGGTTGGCCATTGCCTTCCTCTGCAGAGTCTTCCTTGGTGGTCCCCCTCCCAAGTACTGACCCTGCTGAGCTTATGACTTCCTTGGAGGTCTCCCTTCCAAGTCCTGACTCAGCTTAGCTTATCAATTCTGGCAGCCCCAGCAGGGGGCTTTCAAGGCAACTGAGAAGCAAAGGTGGTTTGCCTTTGCGTCCCTCTGCAGAGTCTTCCTTGGTGGTCTCCCATACAAGTACTTACCTTGCTTAGCTTCCAATTTATGGTGACCCAGGCATCGGACTTTTGATGCAAGGGAGAAGCAGAGGTGGTTAGCCATTGCCTTCCTCTGCAGAGTCTTCCTTGGAGGTCTCCCTTCCAAGCATTGACCCTGCTGAGCTTATAATTTAAGGCAACCCCAGCAAGGGGCTTTCAAGGCCCGTGAGAAGCAGAGGTGGTTAGCCATTGCCTTCCTCTGCAGAGTCTTCCTCAATGGACTCCCATACAAGTACCGACCCTGCTTAGCTTCCGAGATCTGACGAGATCAAGCTATACCCTGCTGCCTTCCTGTCCCTATGTAGAGTCACTCCAGTCTTAAGTCCACTGATTCAATGCACTTAGAATTGGAGTAACTGTGTAGGATTGCCCTAGACAGAGTCCTATTTCCAGTCTGGTTGTGGCGACTGCCCAAACAAGGAAGTTGCTATTCAGAGGTCTGGAAGCTCAAACTGAGCAGTACATGTTGGATATTGTAACTCTGCATGCAAGAGGACCTGGGAGGGAAAGGGTTAAGAGCAGTGTTCCCTCTAAGCTGAGTTTGTGTGAGCTAGCTCACAGTTTTTTAGCCTCCGGCTCACACAGTTTTGTCTTAGCTCAGGAAAGGATGGCTCCAGAGCAAACTAATGTATGCAGCAGCCAAATGGCTCTCTCACAACTTTAATGTCAGTAGCTCACAGAGTAGAATTTCTGCTCATGAGACTCCGCAGCTTAGAGGGTTAAGAGAGTTGGTTAAGAGAATTGTCTCATGGGTGAGAGGCTGAGCTTCTTTGGCCCTCGCTTGCCTTTTGGGCGGGGCTTCGTCATGTGCCCCGCCCCCCGCACTTCACCCGGGAGAACTGCGATCCCCCACGTTCCCCCCGAATCGACCTCTGCATGCTGCTGTTTTTGAAAGTAAAATTTCTTTCTCCTGTTACCCTTGGAGTCATATCGTCTTTGCAGTTTGTTTGGACGGCATTTCCCCTTCTGTTTTTGAAAGTAAAATTTCTTTCTCCCGTTACCCTTGGAGTCAGGTCGTCTTTGCAATTTGTTTGGACGGCATTTCCACACACACACCCCTTAACTGGGAAATGTGGAGGGTCAGGGATACTGCAAAAAAGCATCTTGTGCTTCCAAGGCAAATGATCCTATTTTTCTCTTTACATGTAACTCAATAGTACAGGAGCTGTCCAAAAGAATCAGGGATGGAGTTCGTTCAAGGCTTGTGAGGAGGAGGAGAGGAGGAGGAGGAGGGGGATATTGGATTTATACCCCACCCTTCACTCGGAGTCTCAGAGCAGCTTACAATCTCCTCTCCCTTCCCCTCCCCACAACAGACACCCTGTGAGGTAGACGGGGCTGAGAGAGTTCCCTCAAGGACTGTCCTTGAAAGAACAGCTCTGACAGAATGTATAGCTTGCCCAAGGTCATCCAGCAGCTGCAGGTCTCCCGGGGAATCAAACCCGGTTCTCCCAGATTAGAATCCGTGCACTTAACCGCTACACCAAACCGGCTCTAAATAGAGCCCTTTCAGCAGTGGAGCTGTCCAGGTTTCCACAGGAGCTTGCCTTATGATCTGTCTGTCCTGCGCAGCGTAAGCCCCAACAAAACAGTCTTTGGCTGTCCTCCAAAACAGTCTAGATGGCGCCACTCTTCTCGACACGTGGATCCTTCCAAGAAAGACTCAGTCTGCTGGTTTCCGGCCCTTTGTGCATCTCAAAACTTGCCTTGCTTTGGCTCCCGAAAAAGATTATCTTCACAATGCAAACGTCGTTTCCCTTTTGTGCATCCTTTCCCTGTGAGAAACTCGCATGTTGCTTTGCTTGGAGGGCGGGGGTCGTTTTTTCCATGTTACCTTGATGGTGAGGTGTTTTTTCCCCTTCTTCTGGAGGCTCTAAAAGACATGCCACGGTAGGGGAAGTTTCAGTCCTCTGGTTTCCCATTCCTTTTTTCTCCCCTGGCATTCTCTGCCTTTCCTTATGAATAAGGAACACAGTGACAGGCAAATATCACACACTTCCTTTGCTGTGCGGCGTCGGTAAATGGGCACCTCTGTGGATTCAGGGAGCTGCGTTCGGGAGGGAGGAAAGGGAGGCGGACAGCACCCGGCTCTTTTTTTTTTCGTTAGTGGAAATGTATTTTTCTTTAACCTGCTCCTCCATCCCAAAAGGTGGCACCTGACAAGCCGACAAAAAGACAACTCAGATCATTAATACTGCCATAAGAGTGTTAAAAAAACCAAGCAACTGAGAAGTATAAAGTATCAACAGCAAGGCAATGTTGAGGGCAATCGTCGGCAAGCGGGGAGTCAAAAAGAAAACATTGCCTGGTTTTGCAAAAGGAAAAAAAAGTGAAGAGGACCTCAAGAGCCTCTTCCTGATGGTGAAAGAGGAGAGTGCAAATGTTGGCTTGAAACAACATCAAAAAAATGAAGATCGTTGCATCCGGCCCCATCACTACTTGGCAAATAGAAGGGGAAGTCATGGAAGCAGTGACAGACTTCACGTTCCTGGGATCCCAGATCACCGCAGACGGTGACAGCAGCCATGAAATTAAAAGACGCCTGCTCCTTGGGAGGAAAGCGATGGTGAACCTAAACAGCATAATAAAAAGGAGAGACATCACACTGCCAACAAAAGTCCATATGGTCAAAGCAATGGTATTCCCAGTAGTCATGTATGGCTGCGAGAGCTGGACCCTAAGGAAGGCCGAGCACCGAAGAATAGATGCTTTCGAATTATGGTGCTGTAGAAGACTCTTGAGAGTCCCTTGGACTGCAAGGAGATCCAATCAGTCAATCCTCAAAGAAAGCAACCCTGACTGTTCCCTGGAAGACCAGATACTGAAGCTGAAGCTCAAATCCTTCGGCCACCAAATGAGAAGGGAGAACTCACTGAAGTAGACCCTGATGCTGGGGAAAGATCGAAGGTAACAGAAGAAGGGGATGGCAAAGGACGAGATGGTTAGACAGTGTCATAGATGCAACGAACATGAAATTAAGCAAACCCCGGAGGACGACGGAGGACAGGAGGGCCTGGCATGACGTGGTCCATGGGGTCGCAAAGAGTTGGACTCGACTGTGCGACTGAACAGCAACAACAGTCTTGCAAAAGAGGAACATCTCAGTTTAGTGCCCAAAAGTACATTCCAGATGTCTGGCTGGAATCCAATTGGCCCATTATGTCATCTGATTCCCATTGAACTAGTCATCAGAGGACCACTCTCTGACCATTTATGGTGGTGGTGGTGCAGCAGAAAAGAAGCCCCAGAGGCCCAAAGCTGCGCTTGGCATGGGACAATCCTACACTAAGTTTCACCTACTTTGATGGCATTTGGGGGAAATGCTTCAAAAGTTTCCTCCAAAACAGACTTTGCTACCAGGGCTCTTCATCTTGGAGAAATGAAGATTGAGGGATGACATGAGAGAGGCTTACAAATTTATGCAGGGAAGGTCGAGGAAGACATCCGCTGCATCTGGATTCGCACCCAGGTCTCCCAGAATCTAGTCCAGCACGCTAACCAAACGCACCACCCTGGTTTGCATTGAATAAAGGTAACCTCGCCAAATGGCTACAGACCCAGTCGCCTGTTTCCCCAACTCCCCCCTGCCCGCGAAAGTCTTTCCGAAAAGCCAAATTGCAAAAAATGCAAATACGCTTCCTTATTAACGGGGACCTCCCGCTGGCTGGTTCCACTTCATTTCTACAAGGTGCCTCCCAAATGTTTCCTTTTAATTTGTTTTTATGGTGGCGCCCAGAGGGTCCCCCTCCTCGGGCTTCGGCAGGACTCGGTTCCCTGTCGAAATAATTAAGTTCTCCTGCTGGACCGAAACCACGACGGCATTTCCAAAAGGCCAGGCCGCTGCTGGGGGGCAGCAAGAACGGAGATCCGTTTGGGGAAAAAACCCAGTCCCTTCTGCCCCCCTGCATCTGTCCCCCCCCCCTGGATAAGGGCCAAGAACCCCCCCCAACTCCACCACTGAAGCTTCTCGGACTCTGCAAAACTGAAAACTCCGCTTTGTCGCACTGGATGAGGGGTCTGAAGGTCAACTGTTGAGTCCGACTTGCTTTAATATACAGTAATCAATAGCCACATGAATTACTAACCAACTCTATTCATCCATGGAACGCCTGTTAAGGGGGAACGGCAAAGCTGGGAGAAATACGCCGGTCCATTGTTCCTTCGTTGGGGGCTCGGAGGCTGAATTGTCCACTTCCCATGGCAGCTATCGACCCCGGGATGGTGCCCTCCTGGGGAACACGTGTAAAAAAAGCGCACAAAAAGTTGACAGTCGAGTGTGGGTTTTTTGGCCACTGTGTGACGCAGAGTGTTGGACTGGATGGGCCATTGGCCTGATCCAACATGGCTCCTCTTATGTTCTTCTGTCTGGGGCAGTGGTGCTCTGTCTTCTTGGTGCTTGGGGGGCTACAGTGGGAGGGCTTCTAGTGTCCTGGCCCCACTGGTGGATCCTGAGGGCACCTGGGTTTTGGCCACTGTGTGACACGGAGCGTTGGACTGGAGAGGCCACTGGCCTGATCCAACATGGCTCTTCTTATGTTCTTATGTCTGGGGCAGTGATGCTCTGTCTTCTTGGTGCTTGGGGGGCTACAGTGGGAGGGCTTCTGGAGTTCTGACCCCACTGGTGGACCTCCTGAGGGCACCTGGGTTTTGGCCACTCACAGAGTGTTGGACTGGATGGGCCCTTGGCCTGATCCAACATGGCTCCTCTTATGTTCTTATGTCTGGGGCAGTAATGCTTGTATTCTTGGTGCTTGGGGGGCTAGAGTGGGAGGGGTTCTGGAGTTCTGGCCCCACTGGTGGACCTCCTGAGGGCGTCGGTGTTTTGGCCACTGCGTGACGCAGAGTGTTGGACTGGATGGGCCATTGGCCTGATCCAACATGGCTCCTCTTATGTTCTTCTGTCTGGGGCAGTGGTGCTCTGTCTTCTTGGTGCTTGGGGGGCTACAGTGGGAGGGCTTCTAGTGTCCTGGCCCCACTGGTGGACCTCCTGAGGGCGCCTGGGTTTTGGCCACTGTGTGACACGGAGCGTTGGACTGGAGGGGCCACTGGCCTGATCCAACATGGCTCCTCTTATGTTCTTATGTCTGGGGCAGTGATGCTCTGTCTTCTTGGTGCTTGGGGGGGCAACAGTCGGAGGGCTTAAGAAGTTCTGGCCCCGCTGGTGGACCTCCTGAGGGCACCTGGGTTTTGGCCACTGTGGGACACAGACTGTTGGACTGGAGGGGCCATTGGCATAATCCAACATGGCTCCTCTTATGTTCTTATGACCTACATCTTCTGTAACTTTGATGCGGCATTAACGATCTCCTTGTAAGTAAACCTGGATCTCTCATACCATTCTTTTGGGAATTTCTGAAGACCTATGGGAGCCCCTGGCCAGGTTCCATAACA
>NW_015166604.1:28205-41617 GCF_001447785.1 Gekko japonicus | reverse complement strand
GTGGGGGGGGGGGGAGGAAAGCTTTTAAATGTCGGTGTTTATCTGGTCTCTGCCCTGAAAGCGTTTGCTGCCGCCGTCCCCCAACGCCGGCAGCCATGTTACGAGATTTAATCTGGCGTTCCGAAGCAAATGTCACCCAGACCAGCAAGGCAAATTAAACCGCTTCGAGGCCTTAGGAAGCGACTCATCTGCACAGAGTCAAGAATGCAGGGAGAGCGGGTCTTGGTTTGTTTTGTTGGCGTGAGCCATGGTTCCAAGCTCTGGGATCCTTTTCTTCTGCCTCGTGAAGGCATTTCCCACATAAAGGCAATCCTGTTTCCCCCCACAGCATAGCAATAGCAATGCCTCTGTGGCATAAAAAAAAAGGGGGGGACTCCTACAATCAGACCAGGGCTGTGGTGGCTCAAGTGGTTAAGACACTGAACTGCAGGTTGGAAGGTCGGTAGTTCAGCAGTTCGAGACCCGAGTGCCGCATGACGGAGTGTGATCCCGTCTCTGGCCCCAGCGCCTGCCAACCTAGCAGTTCCAAAGCAAGAAACTGCAAGTAGATAAATAGGTACCGCTTCGGTGGGAAGGTAACAGCGTTCCGTGCACCTCGGTGTTCAGTCACGCCGGCCACATGACCACGGAAACGTCTTTGGACAGCACTGGCTCCTCGGCATGGAAACGGAGATGAGAACCGCAACCCTAGAGTCGGATTCGACTGGCTTCCGAGCAAGGGAAACCTTTTTTTCCCAACTCTGTGTTGGGAAATATGTGGGGATTTGGGTGTGTGTTTGCTTGGAGAGGGCGGGGTTTGGGGAGGGGAGGGACCTTGGCGGGGTGTAATGTCCTAGAGTCCACCCCCCAAAGCACCCGTTTTCTCCAGGGGAACAGGTCTCTGTAGCCTGGAGATCAATTGCAGAAGAAGAGAAGAGCCAGTCTGGTGTAGTGGTTAGGAGCGTGGGCTCTAATTTGGGAGAACCGGCTTGGGGTTATGGTCAGTGTTCCCTCGGAGTCGAGTTAGTGAGAGCTAGCTCACAGTTTTTTAGCCTCCAGCTCACACATTTTTGTCTTAGCTCAGGAAGGGTGGCTTCAGAGCAAGCTGATTTCAGCAGTGGCCAAATGGCTCGCTCACAACTTGAATGCCAGGAGCTCACAAAGTAGAATTTTCACTCATAAGACTCCATAGTTTAGAGGGAGCATTGGTTAGGGTTACACTTAGGTTAGGCTTAGGGTTACATTAGGGTTAGGATAAGTGTGTCAATGGCAACTAGCCATGGTGACTGAGGGGAACCTCCACATCAAGGAGCACTAAGCGTTTGGATCCCAGACCCAGGAGGCAACATCAGGAGAAGGCCTTGGCCTCTATGATCTGTTGGCCTTGCAGAAGGAACTGGTTGGTCATTGTATGAGATGGGATGCTGGACTAGATGGACCCTCCACTGGTCTGATCCAGCAGGGTTCTTCTTATCTTCTTATCAGGGGAAGGCCTCGGCCTCCATGCACTGTTGTTGGACCTCCAGAGAAACTGGCTGGCCACTGTGTGAGACAGGATGCTGGACTAGATGAACCCTCACTGGTCTGATCCAGCAGGGCTCTTCTGAGGTTCTTCTTAGGGGAAGGCCTCGGCCTCCATGCCCCATTGTTGGACCTCCAGAGGAACTGGCTGGCCACTGTGTGAGATGGGATGCTGGACTAGATGGACCCTCACTGGTCTGCTCCAGCAGGGCTCTTCTGATGTTCTTCTCAGGGGAAGGCCTTGGCCTCCATGCCCCATTGTTGGACCTCCAGAGGAACTGGCTGGCCACTGTGTGAGATGGGATGCTGGACTAGATGGACCCTCACTGGTCTGATCCAGCAGGGCTGTTCTGAGGTTCTTCTTAGGGGGAAGGCCTCGTTGTTGGCCCTCCAGAGGAAGTGGTTGGCCACTGTGTGAGAGGGGTTGCTGGACTGGATGGACCCCTGGTCTGATCCAGCAGGGCTCTTCTGACATCCTTATGATTGGCCTTGTGGATCATCTGCTCTTGCTCTCTGATTGGCTGAACGCCTGCCTTAATTCTGCAGAGAGAGAGAGAGAGAGAATTGAGAGTCCCCGGCTTGCTGTGGGCGAACAGAGCAAATAAGCTGAACCCTGGGATTCTTAAGAAAGCTTTAATCTATTTCCATTCAGGAGCAGAGAGCTCTTTTCTCCGGGCATCGGCTTCCCTGCAAGGCTACTGTATGATTTATTAGCTCGGTGCTCGGTTTTAATGTAATTTTCTCCCATTGTATTCGCGCGGGCCCTTGAGCTACCCACGAAGGCCCTGGTCCTGAAAGTGCTGACTTGTGAATACAATACTTCCAGCGCAGTCAAATATATGTCTGATTTGTTCATCTGTTTCGGGTCTCTCCCTTGGGGCCTGCTGAAGCCTTGTTCTCCCACTGAGTGCCGTACAATAGAGAGCTGTTCTTCTGAGCTGCAAATGGATTATTCCAGTCCAGGCTAGAAGGAGGAGGAGGAGGAGGAGAAGAAGAAGAAGAGAAGGAGGAGGAGGAGAATGGATTTATACCCCGTCCTTCACTACCCGAAGGAGTCTCAGAGCAGCTTACAATCTCCTTTTCCTTCCCCTCTCCACAACAGACACCCTGTGAGGTAGGTGGGGCCAAGAGAGCTCTCTCGAGGACTGCTCCAGAGAGAACAGCTCTGAGATAACTTGTGACTGACCCAAAGTCACACCAGCCGCTGCATGTGGAGGAGTGGGGAATCAAACCTGGTTCTCCCAGATTAGAGTCCGTGCTCCTCACCACTACACCAAACTGGTGACATGTTGCAGAGCTGTGGCAAATGAAGTGAGCGATAAGCCCAGATGTCCCAGGTTCAAATCCTGTCTCCGCTGTGAACCGTCATGACCTTAAATATCCATGTCTCTGCCTTCTGTCCTGCATGACATTTCTTCTCCCTCTTTTTTTTACCTAGCTGATTGTTCAAGGAAAGGTTCTGGGTGAGTTGGCCTGCCCCACTGTGTTCACGGGTTGCCTACTCCCCGTCCCCATTTCAAATTTAAGCTAGGGATTTACAGCTAGGTCCTTCCTTGGCTATTTCTGGTCTCATGCGCCGTTTCATTTCGCCCGTCTTCATTACTGGCGTTCCTCCATTTGTTGTTTAATTTTACATAATCTGTGCATCATACCCTGAGATAAATCATTTTGCCGACTTAACATGTGAAAACTGGATATCTACACCAGGGGTCTCCAACAGGGTGCCCGTGGGCATTGTGACATCATTGGACTCCTTTCCGGACGTGTGCCAAGTGTTCTTAGAAAGTGGGTGGTGCCACATGGGGCTTCTGCCCAGCAAGGCTTCTGATTGGCCGCTGGAGATTTGATCGGGGATATCACTTTATCCCAACTGCAAAGAAAGGTCAGGCAATAAAATCTTTGGCCTGAAACAAAATTTGGTTGGATCCTTAGTTTAAACTTGAATGCTTGGAATCAGAATCATAGAGTTGGAAGGGACCTTGAGGGTCATCGAGTACAACCCGCTGCACAACGCAGGAAATCTACAAATACCTCACCCACAAGCCCCCAGGGACCACTGTTCCGTGTCCAGAAGGTGATAAAAAACCTTCAGGATTTCCAGCCAAGCTGGCTCAGAGAAAACTTGCTTCCTGACCCCAAAGTGGTGATTGGCATTTCCCTAGGCATGTAAGAAACGGCCACGAGAACTAAGCACTGAGGCAACCCTTCCTGCCCTCCCTCTCACGATCTGCCCAAGTCCACAGAATCAGCATTGCTATCAGAGGGCCATCCAGCCTCTGCTTGAAAACCTTCCAAGAAGGATGGGACCTCCCGAGGAAGCCTGTTCCACTGAGAAACTGCTCTATCCGTCAGGAAGTTCTTCCGAATGTTTAGCCGAAAACTCTTCGGATTTAATTTCAACCTGTCGTTTCTGGTCCGACCTTCTGGGGCAACAGAACACAACTCCGCACCATCCTCTACACGACAGCCCTTCGAGTACTTGGAGGTGGTTCTCATATCCCCTCTCAGTCATCTCCCCTCCAGGCTAAACATACCCAGCTCCTCCAACCTTTCCTCACAGGACTTGGTCTCCAGACCCCTCACCATCTCCATTGCCCTCCTCTGGACACGTTCCAGCTTGTCTAGATCCTTCTCGAATTGTGGTGCCCGAAACTGAACACAGCACTCTAAGTGAGGTCTAACCAGAGCAGAGTCAAGCGGTGCCATCCCTTCACATGATCTGGACACTATACTGCCGCCGCCGTGGTCTGAGGGAGGCAGCGCGATGAAGGCGGCCGTCAACTTCGAGGAGTGCCTCAAGGACTCGCCCCGCTTCAGGGCTGCTCTGGAAGAGGTAGAAGGAGATGTGACTGAGCTTGAACTGAAGCTGGAGAAGTTCGCACAGGGGAAGATGAGGCACGAGTCATCCAGCAGTCAGTGTAACAGGACAAGGACTACAAAAGTTAGAGACGATGCACAAAAATAAAAAGCGTCAGACACGATGTATTGTAAACCCGTGGCGCTTCAGCCATGACCTGATTAAATTGGTAACATCTTTGAACACTTTATCATTGTTTACTACGGTTGATTTGTGAGGTCTAACCAGAGCAGAGTCAAGCGATGCCATCACTTCGCACGATCTGGACACTAAACTGCCGCCGCCGTGGTCTGAGGGAGGCGGTGCGATGAAGGTGGCCGTCGACTTAGAGGAGCGCCTCAAGGACTCGCCCCGCTTCAGGGCTGCTCTGGAAGAGGTAGAAGGAGATGTGACTGAGCTTGAACTGAAGCTGGAGACGTTTGCACAGGGGAACATGAGGCATGAGTCATCCAGCAGTCAGTGTAACAGGACAAGGACTACAAAAGTTAGAGACGATGCACAAAAATAAAAAGCGCCAGACACGATGTATTGCAAACCCGTGGCACTTCAGCCATGACCTGATTAAATTGGTAACATCTTTGAACACTTTATCATTGTTTACTATGGTTGATTTGACTCTGTTTTTAATGTTTTATGTGGCACACGTTGCCCTTGTTTTGTAAGCCGCCCTGAGCCCGCTTGCAGGGAGGGCGGGATATAAGTGTAACAATAAATAAATAAATAAATAAATAAATATACTTCTGTAGATACAGCCCAAAATCACATTTGCCTTTTTAGCTACCGCATCACACTCCTGGCTCATGTTCAGTGTATGGTCTACTCAGGGCTTTTTTTGTAGAAAAAGCCAAGCAGGAACTCATTAGCATAGTAGGTCACACCCCTGACAGCACAGCTTATTAGCATATTAGGCCACACCCCATGCCTTCTCTTGGCTTGCCCAGGTGTCCTGCGACTGCGGGGAGCCCTTGCAAGCCGGCCCTTGAACAGGCCAGGGAAGGCATGGGGAGGCATTTAAATGCCTCCCCGATCCTTCCAGGCCTCCCCCGGCCCACCTGCCTTGGAGTCGCCGGGTGTGTGTGTCACTCTCTAGGCCTTCCCTCTGTAGCCACGCACGCAGAGGTTTTGGCTGTAGTGGGCGTGGCCAACTCTGAAGCCAGCCGGAACTCCATTCCTGTACGTTCCTGCCCAAAAATAGCCCTGGGTCTACTAAGACCCCTCAATCTTTTTTGCATGTGCTACTGCCAAGAGAAGTCTCCCCCATCCTATAGTTATGCATTTGATTTTTCCTACCTAAAGGTAGAACTTTACATTCATCCCCATTGAAATTAATTTATATGAAAACTGCATGTGACTTTCCAGGGCTGTATCTGACCACTTTGATCAGCTAAGTACCAGTTGGGTGTAGTGGTCGGGAGCATGGACTCTAATATGAGAGAACCAGGTTTGATTCCCCACTCCTCCACATGCAGCTGCTGGTGTTTCCCACTCCTCCACATGAAGCCAGCTGGGTGACCTTGGTTCAGTCACAGTTCTTTCAGAACTCTCTCAGCCTCACCTGTCTCACAAGGTATCTGTTATGGGGAGAGGAAGGGAAGGTGATGGTAAGCTGCTCTGAGACTCCTTCGGGTAGTGAAGGGTGGGGTATAAATCCAATCTCCTCCTCCTCTTCTTCATCTTCTTTTTCTAATGGTAGCAACTCCTTCAATGCAAAGAGTCATTCTTTGATAGGTGTCAAGCCCTGCTATGCTGCGCTTGCTTGGGTTGCCATAATTCTTGGGGGGAGGGCATACCCGAGGGTGGGGGTGAGTGTGTGCACTGAGACCTTTGCTCCTAGAAGATATAACTTTCCCAGAAGTCATCCTCCTTCCCCTTTCGCTTTCCCAGGGGAAGGTGGCCTTGAACATATTCCTGTGCCACCTCGGACGCTAGATTACCAGGACATATATCTCTCCTGGCTGGCATGGCAATATTAGGCGGAGTATGTATGTGACGCGTGCTTGGGGAGATGGATGGACGGGACCTTCTTGAATTTTCTGTAATAAGATTGTACCCACCAAAAGTCTTCAGTTCTAACACAAGTGACTTTCTGGATCTTGCATATAACTCAATAAACTTTCCCTGCCTTAAGAGAGTTGTTGAGTGCAACTGGACTGGGGGTCTGACAATAGAGGAAACTCTTCCAATGGAGGGGGGATGAACAAGTAGAAAATGTGGCTCATAGTGGAGCATAGTGACCTCTGACAACCTTTCCTGGAGTTCACCAAGTGTTGTCAGAATGTGGGCAGGGCCAGGTCGGGCTTTTGCCAAGCACAGCTTCTGATTGGCCATCGGAGGTTTGATAAATTGTGCAGATTTTTAACAAATCTCACTTTGGCAGCAGCTGCCACCGCCGCACAAGCATTTTCACGGTGTGAAGGTAAGATAGAATCATAGAATGTTAGAGTTGGAACGGACCTTGCAGGTCATCTAGTCCAACCCCCTGCACTCTGCAAGAGCATAGCCGAAAGATAGCCCTACAACATACCCGAAAGATGGTCGTCCAGCCTCCTCTTGAAAGCATCCAGTGCAGGAGCATCCACCACCTCCCGAGGCAGTCTGTTCCACTGCTCAACCACTCTTACAGTGAGGAAGTTTCTCCTGATATTTAGCCGATAACGACTCCCTTGTAATTTCCACCCATTAGATCTAGTCTTGCAATCCGAAGCAAGAGAGAATAGATCCGCTCCATCTTCTACAGGACAGCCCTTCAGATATTTGAAGACTGCAATCGTGTCCCCTCTAAGCCTTCTCTTTCCCAGGCTAAACATACCCAACTCTTTCAGCCGTTCCTCGTAAGACTTGGATTCCAACCCTCTCACCATCCTGGTTGCCCTCTTCTGGACACGCTCGACCTTGTCAACATCCTTCCTAAAATGTGGTGCCCAAAACTGGACACGGGACTCCAGGTGAGGCCTGGCCAGAGCAGAATAGAATTTTGTAGCTGGCCCCGCCTCCTGTAGCAGCCATTTTGCGGATCGCTGATCTAGCCGTTCGTTTCCCACCTGCAGCATCGCCAAGACCCGACTGAAACATGTGGCGAGGATAATTCACATGAATTGCCCCACTCTGGAGCGTTGAAGCCCCCTGATGTGTCCCGCCCCCCCCCATAGCAGCTTTGCAACTCGACCGAACTTGGGGAAGACTCATCAAACATTATGCAAATAAGGAAAACTTTCTCCGCTGACGTCTGATCCCCCCCCCCAGATTTTATTGAGAATGCGGCTAATTCTTTACTTCCTTATTAAACTCCGAGAGGCGAGCCGCGAGCCCGAAATGACACAAGCAAGCAATTTATTAACAGTGATCTAGCAGAGGGAAATTAAATAAATGTCATTTTTGCAAAGGGCAACGGCGTTCTCTAGTGCACGAGTCGCCGGCGCTTCTCGACCGCCTTTGTCTTTCTGGGCAACGCAGGCAGGGCTAGATTGCCGCGTGGGCAACCCGGGAAGTCAGCTGGGGTGCCAGGTGTGGGGTGGAAACCGGACCGAGGAGGAGTGAATTCCCCTGAGGCCATCTGTGTTTAGATGCCAGGCGACAATAAGGCTTTCGAGCAAGGGAACCTTGACCTTTACAACAAAAGGTATGTAGTTCATGCCAAAGCAGAGATAAGCTCTTTAAAGTCTATTGATTTAATATCTGAATCTTCTCTAGGTTTGGCTCTGTTTTTAGTTCCTAAAGCGCCCCTCCGAACTTTTTGAGCCTGTGGGCACATTTGAATGTCCAGCACACGGCAGTGGGTACAGTTTCAAAATGGCTGCCACAGGCACAGGCTCGGTTGGACAGGAAGCCTTCTAATCTTTTTTTTTAGGTCAAGAAACTTTTATTTTCTTAGTACATTCACAAATTCAATACAATTTTCTTATAATCAGTTTTCTTTTCCCCTCCCTCCTCTCCAGTGGCTTTTCGCAATGCGTTTCCCCTGTGTGTTCCAAAAATCTTGTATATTTTATGATAACAATCTTGTTCTTAATATTGATCTAAACAAAGTAAATTTCTTTTTACATCCCAGTTTTTTTCTAGATAGGAATGTAATCCGGGAGAACCGGGTTTGATTCCCCACTCCTTCACATGCAGCTGCTGGTGTAACCTTGGGTCAGTTACAAGTTGTTTTAGAGCTGTTCTCTCAAGGGCAGTTCTCTCTCAAGGGCAGTTCTCTCAGAGCTCTCTCGGCCCCACCTACCTCACAGGGTGTCTGGTGTGAGCAGAGGAGGGGAAGGAAATTGTAAGCCCCTCTGAGACTCCGAGTGAAGGGCAGGGTATAAATCCAATCTCCTCCTCCTCCTTCCCCTGTTCTAAGGGATCTTCCTTTTCGTGAGGGTTATCTGCCGTGATTCTTGTTTCAAGCTGTTTTGGGCTTTAAGAGAAGCCGGGATAAAAGAAAACTGTCTTGAGAAAAAATGTGGATGTCTATCCATGTTCTAGCATAGAGTTGTTCCTGCCTGTGGTTTGGGGCCCTCAGGTGTTTATTAGGGAACCCTACCCACTGGGCTCAGAAGCCTATACAGAGTTGCTGTCGTTTGGACGAGGCAGATTTACTCTTGTGAAGATGCTTATAGAGGAAGGGAAACCCACTCCTGTTTGAACACAACCACAGAGGGGCAGTGGAGGAACGCGAAGGTGGAGTCCCCCAGCAATTGTGAGAGCCAGTTGGGTGTCCTAGTTAGGAGTGCGGACTCTAATCTGGGAGAACTGGGTTTGATTCCCCCACTCTGTCCACGTGCAGCTGCTGGGTGACCTTGGGTCAGTTACAAGTTCTCTCAGGGGCAGTTCTCTCAGAGCTCTCTCACCCCCCCCCAGTTTGGTGCAGTGGTTAGGAATGTGGACTCTAATCCGGGAGAACCAGGTTTGATTCCCCACTCCTTCACATGCAGCTGCTGGTGTAACCTTGGGTCAGTTACAAGTTGTTTTAGAGCTGTTCTCTCAAGGGCAGTTCTCTCTCAAGGGCAGTTCTCTCAGAGCTCTCTCGGCCCCACCTACCTCACAGGGTGTCTGGTGTGAGCAGAGGAGGGGAAGGAAATTGTAAGCCCCTCTGAGACTCCGAGTGAAGGGCAGGGTATAAATCCAATCTCCTCCTCCTCCTTCCCCTGTTCTAAGGGATCTTCCTTTTCGTGAGGGTTATCTGCCGTGATTCTTGTTTCAAGCTGTTTTGGGCTTTAAGAGAAGCCGGGATAAAAGAAAACTGTCCTGAGAAAAAATCTGGATATCTGTCTGTGTTCTAGCATAGAGTTGTTCCTGCCTGTGGTTTGGGGCCCTCAGGTGTGTATTAGGGAACCCTACCCACTGGGCTCAGAAGCCTATACAGAGTTGCTGTCGTTTGGACGAGGCAGATTTACTCTTGTGAAGATGCTTATAGAGGAAGGGAAACCCACTCCTGTTTGAACACAACCACAGAGGGGCAGTGGAGGAACGCGAAGGTGGAGTCCCCCAGCAATTGTGAGAGCCAGTTGGGTGTCCTAGTTAGGAGTGCGGACTCTAATCTGGGAGAACTGGGTTTGATTCCCCCACTCTGTCCACGTGCAGCTGCTGGGTGACCTTGGGTCAGTTACAAGTTCTCTCAGGGGCAGTTCTCTCAGAGCTCTCTCAGCCCCACCTACCTCACAGGGTGTCTGTGGCGGGGAGGGGAAGGGAAAGGAGTTTGTAAGCCATTGAGACTCTGCGTGAAGAGTGGAGTATAAATCCAATCTCCTCCTCCTCCTCCTCTTCTTCCTTTTTAGTACAGTTGATAACGCCAATCTAGGACATTCCTGGAGATCTGGGAGTGGAAGCTGGGGTTTGGGGAGGGGAGGAACATCAGTGGGTTATAATGAATCGTAGAATCATAGAGTTGGAAGGGACCTCCAGGGTCATCTAGTCCAACCCCCTGCACAATGCAGGAAATTCAGAAATGAAATGCCTCCCCCCACACTCCCAGTGCCCCCTGCTCCATGCCCAGAAGATGACAAAAAACAACAACAACCACCAACTCCGGGATCCAAACTGGAGCCAAACTGGGGATCCATGTAGCCCATCCTCCAAAGCAGCCACATTCTCCAGGAGGACTAATCTCTGTGGTTTAGAGATCAACAGTAAGCCTGGGAGATCTCCAGGCCCCATCTGGAGGTTGGCAACCCTACTTTTTTGTCCAGGTAGACTCCAAACTCCCTTCTCTGTAGGGTTTCTTTTTGCCATCCCTCTCAGTTCCTGTAGTGGCTAGGAGTGCATACTCTAATCTGGGAGAAATGGGTTTGATTCCCCACTCCTCCACATGCAGCTGCTGGTGCGACCTTGGGTCAGTCACAAGTACTCTCAGAGCTGTTCTCTCAGGAGCAGTCCTCGAAAGAGCTCTCTCAGCCCCACCTACCTCCCAGGGTGTCTGTTGTGTGGAGGGGAAGGGAAGGAGATTGTAAATCATTCTCAGACTCCTTCAGGGAGTGAAAGGCAGGGTATAAATCCAATCTCTTCTTCTCTTTCTCAACTGCTGCAGTATGGCCTGGCTATCCAACCCTGCCAGCCAGCCCTCCACCTAGGGTTGCCAGCCTCCAGGTGGGGCCTGGAGATCTGCCACTATTAGAACTGATCTCCAGCGGACAGAGATCAGTTCACCTGGAGAAAATGGCCACTGCGGAAGGTGGACTCTATGGCCTTATAGCCTGCTGGGGTCCCTCCCCTCCCCAACCTCCGCCCGCTCCAGGCTCCACCCCCAATATTTCCAGGTATTCCCCAACCCAGAGCTGGCGGGATTTGTGGATGGGAAGGACCTCTACAGAGTATAATGCCAAAGAGTCCCTCCCCCAAAGCAGCCCTTTTCTCCAGGGTAACCAATCGCTCTCGTTAGGGGATTGGTGATCATTCCATAAGGTTGCCAGCTCCGGGTTGGGAAATACCCAGAGATTTTGGGGGTGGAGCTGCAGGGGGGGTTGGGGAGAGGAGGGACTTCAGCGGGGTATACTGCCATAGAGTCCACCTTCCAGAGCGGCCATTTTCTTCAGGCGGATTTATCTCTGTTGCCCGGGAGATCAGCTGTAATCGCGGGGGATCACCATATCATGTGAATGGGCTCTTTTTGTAGCAGGGACTCCTTTGCATATTAGGCAACACACCCCAAATGTAGCCAATCCTCCGGGAGTTTACAGAGCTCTTCTTACAGGGGCTACTGTAAGCTCTTGGCAGATTGGCTACATTAGGGGTGTGTCACCTAATATGCAAAGGCGTTCCTGCTACCGAAAGAGCCCTAACGTTGTTTTACTTCCGGTCACATGGTCGGCACTTAGTGCTGCCACCTAGAGGAGAGATAAAGGCGGTCCCTGGGTCCAGAAAGGTGGGAGGCTGTTGTTCTAGGATGTCCGCTTATGGGGCTTTGCCTTACATTTGCAAACGTTGTTTTTTGAACAAGTAGCACCGATCAGAATCACCCGCACCGCCGTTGTGCTTCCGAAGATGAATCCCGGCCTGTTTTAATTTAAAACAGAAAACGGCTGATGCAGCAAGACGGGAAGGCAGCGGCCGACCAAGCCGGCTGGCTTAATGCCTGTTGGGGGAGACCGAGACACAGCGCAGAGGCCTAAATCCATCCTCAGCGCAAATGAGAACTCTTAAAGTAGGGGAGAGATTTATCGAGGAGAGGAGAGCTTCAAAAGACCTTGGGACCATTTGCCCCACCCCCACCCCCTCTCACTCGCCATTATTTCTCACTGTAACCTGAACAGTAACGCTGGAATTGAGATTGTTCCTTTCAGAGATTAATAGAAGGAACGGGAAATGATCGTGGAAGGAGATCGTCGGAGGCAGAAGTGCTGCGGACGGACACTTCTTTGGACACTTCTTTGGACACTTCTGTCCACAGACCTCAAATGCAATTGTACAAAAGAATACGTATAACGCGAGGAATGCAGTGTATGACTCTTCATTATCCCATATACACGAAGTTCTTGTCTTACTGATTTTATATGCCAATAAAGGTTTTTGCACTGTATTGTATCCCGTATACACACATACACACCTGGAAGAAGAAAATGAACCACCAGGGCTATTTTTGGGCAGGAACGCACAGGAACGGAGTTCCGGCTGGCTCCCAAGTTGGCCACGCCCGGCAGGAACTCATTAGCATAATAGGCCACACCCAACAGCAGGAACTCATTAGGATTGGCTACATTAGCGGTGTGTGGCCTAACATGCAAAGGAGTTCCTGCTACCAAAAAAGGCCCTGGGTTTTGACAACAGACAAGGTAAACAGAATAACAAGCAAAAGGTGGGTGTGGCTGGATAACCACACTTCTGGTAACATGTGGGTGTGGCCTAATGTGCTATTGAGCTGTGCTGTCAGGGGTGTGGTCCAATTTGCTAATGGGTTCCTGCTGTTGGGCGTGGCCTATTATGCTAATGAGTTTCTGCTGGGCTTTTTCTACAAAAAGAGCCCTGTAAGAACCACCATGTCACTCTGATGGTTTTCCTTTAAGGGTTAAAAAAAAAGAAGATTCTGCCAGAATATTAACACATAACTGGGGTAATGGAATATTGTAAACTGAATAATTCTGTGGTGGTTTGAGAATGTTTATATCTTTTGTGTGTGTGTGTGTGTGTTATTTTATCGAAGGATTCTTTATAATGGAGGTAAAAGGGATGGCTGAATCGTATGCTATTCCACTTCAGATGGAGGAATCACATTACTTGCACTTGCAAGTAAGTGTTCCCATCAAGACATAGATGTGTGGGACAGAGCAGAGGGAGATGACAGGTTGCCAAAGGAACCTCCAAAGTAAGCTTGGGGCTGAGGCGACATTTGAACTTAGGACCTGTTGCCTCATAATCACTTCCCCAGATGAGCAGGTGGCAGAGGCCAACTTCTTTTTTATATTGGATTTATACCCCTCTCTTCACTACCTGAAGGAGTCTCAGAGTGGCTTACCATCTCCTTTCCTTTCCCCTCCCCACAACAGACACCCTGTGAAGCAGGTGGGGCTGAGAGAGCTCTCTCTCTCTCTCTCGAGAGAGAGAGCTGCTCTTGAGAGAACAGCTCTGAGAGAACTTGTGACTGCCC
>NW_015166604.1:7142-27583 GCF_001447785.1 Gekko japonicus | reverse complement strand
GAATTGATGTAGCCTTAGTTAGGATTCAAATATGTGACTAGCACCCAAAAATGTAAACCACCCAGAGACCCCTACGGGGGTTAGGGCGGTATATCAAGTTGAAATAATAAATAAATAAATAAATAACATTCTATGACTCTATGAAAGAATGGGGATAACCACATACTAGTCATTTTAGATGTGGTGCTGGAGGAGAGTTTTACAGGACTGCCAATAAAGACCGATCAGTGGGCCATAGGTCAGTTCAAGACAGAACTCTCCCGAGAAGCTTAAAAAAAAAAAACTAAACTGAAATCTCTCGTACTGGGGGTCACCTTGCGAGAAGGCCAGAGTCACTGAGGAAGACAAGAACACGAGGAGAAACTGAGGACAGCAGGAAAAGAGGGTGGCCCTGCGACGGATGGACTCCTTCAAGGAAGCCACGGCCCTCAGTTTGCAAAACCAGAGCAAGGCTGTTAAGGACAGGGCACTTCTGACAACCTCAATTCATAGGGGCAGCATGAGCTGGAAGCAACTTGACGGCACTTAAAAGACACAGCATAACAGGGGTCACTGTACCTGCCCTCACTGAACTCGATTAACCACCAGTGGCGGCACAGAAATATATATAAGGCCAGGTATTGGATGGCATGGGTGTTAATGGTGTTATTCCCATGCAGAGAGCCAGCGTGGTGTATCGGTTAAGAGCGGCGGACTTTAATCTGGGAGAACTCAACAGCAGGAACTCATTAGGATTGGCTACATTAGGGGTGTGTGGCCTAACATGCAAAGGAGTTCCTGCTACAAAAAAAGCCCTGGGTTTTGACAACAAACAAGGTCAACAGAATAAGAAGGGAAAGGTGGGTGTGGCTGGATGACCACACTTCTGGTAACACAGGGGTGTGACCTCATATGCTAATGACCTGTGCTGTCAGGTTATTAGCATATGTTTCTGCTGTTGGGTGTGGCCAGTTATGCTAATGAGTTCCTGCTGGGCTTTTTCTACAAAAAAAGCTCTGTATATAAGGCCAGATATTGGATGGCATGGGTGTTAACGGTGTTATTCCCGTGCAGAGAGCAAGCATGGTGTATCGGTAAAGAGCGGCGGACTTTAATCTGGGAGAATGGGGTTCGATTCCCCGCTCCTCCACATGAAGCCAGTTGGGTGACTTTGGGTCAGTCACAGTTCTGTCAGAGCTGTTCTCTCAAGAGCAGTCCTCGAAAGAGCTCTCTCAGCCCCACCTACCTCACAGGGTGTCTGTTGCGGGGAGAGGAAGGCGAAGGCGATTGTAAGCAGCTTTGAGATGCCTTCGGGTAGTGAAGAGCGGGGTATAAAAAACAAACTCCTCCTCCTCCTCCTCCCTTATTTATCTATTTATGTTTTCAAATGTATACCCCACCCTCTCAGCCAGGGCTGGCTCAGGGTGGCTTACGTAAAATCAGCAGAGAACATTTAAAATAATACAATAAATCATTTAAAACAGCATTAAAACCAAATTACAATTCTTTAACACCATCATAAGTGCAAGATTTGCTGTTATATTGTTTGTGATGGCTACCGTCGACTCTCTCTTCCCGAGCCGGCTCACGGTTCTTCTGTAGTTGTCTTTTGGTGTCTTTTCAATGGCTGGCACGGACTGTTACTATAAGTTCCAGAGGCAGCAGGGCTTCTTATCCTAGTTGTGAAAGGTGACGGAGGCTCAATAGCAATGTTCCCTCTAAGCCGTGGAGTCCTGTGAGCAAAAGCTCTACTTTGTGAGCTCCTGGCATTAAAGTTGTGAGTGAGCGATTTGGCTGCTGCATAAATTAGTTTGCTCTGGAGCCATCCCTTCCTGAGCTAAGACAAAAAGTGTGAGCTGGAGGCTAAAAATCTGTGAGCTAGCTCACAGTAACTCAGCTTAGAGGGAACACTGCTCAAAAGGCCTGGCGGAAGAGCTCCATTTGACAGGCCCTGTGAAACCTCTCCTTCTCCTTCTCTCCCTCTTCCTCCCCCTCCTCCTCCTCCTCCAGATCTGAAGATCCTGAAGCTTTCGCATGAGGGAAGAAACAAGCATGCAACACCCCACACCCCACCTGGTGCCAGAATACATGTTGCTTCCTCGGAGTCGTCAAAGAACAGTCGCCAAACCGCATCAGACCAAGTGTTGGCCAACCTTGAATTCCGTCTCCAACGGCAAGTGCCCTTGTGTATGTGGAAACAATTGCCTCTGTCTGTTGCTCAACTCCCAGTACCTGCTTTTCACAGGTAGACTTCCTTTGCAGAGGGAGGCTCCATCGCACCATCCGGACTAACGGCTGTCCCCTAGCCCTATCTCCTTCGAGTCTGTCCCGTTGCTTTCCCTCCACTTATCTAAGGTAGCAGCGTTCCCTTCCGTCACCCCCACCCCGGTCCACCTTCTCTCACGGTCCTTCCCCGTAACAAAGAAGGGTGTCTGCACGATTCTCTCTGTCTCTCTCTCTCTTTTTAAAGCTGCCACACTTTGATTACGGCAATATTATATGGGGGTCACTGCTCAGTCAACTGTTAAATAAATTGCGGATTCTCCCAAAGCTGCCTCCGCTGGAGTCATTACTAACTGTAATGTTACAACTCCGAGCAGAATTACATCTGGCTCCAACTGGGGCGGTGGGCGCATAAATTATACAGCCTCGGAATTATCTTAAAAGAAAATTCCATCGTTAAACTTATTTTTATCGGCGCCAAACAAGGAGGATGGCTGGGGGGGGGGGTCGGTGTGTACCCGGGAAAGACGGGAGGGGGAGGGGGAGGAATAATTGGCACCGTTCCCCCATTTTCCCGCCTGCCGTTTCGTATAACGTTCACCCCTCCGCCACCGCCACCACAGTTGACACCCTCTGTTGGCATCTTTCGAACAAGGGGATGCTGGGGTGTGTGTGTGAGATGCCTTTGTGACTTTGAGGCTCTGTATTCTAGGGGGGGGGTCCAAACAGATTTCCTCACTCAGCCTCTATAATACGGGTCCTCGGAGGGGGCTCTCAAGACACGTATCTATCATTTTGTATTACCGCGTCACATCTGTTCTCTGTCATTCCTCTGGGGAGGGAGAAGTACTTTGGATAGCAAGGGGAGGGGGGAGGCTTCCTGAGGTAAAAATGCTACCCGGGCTGTTAAGGCCTACTTTCCCCCCCTCATCGTTCACTTTTTATTGATTTTTTTAAAATAAATGATAATATAAGCGCCATAAAGTACACAACCAACTGATGTATAAAATCTTACAAAGAGAGTATGAGGTATAACCAGATAAACTCATTACTAAGCACTTAGAAGAACTATTCATGGTGGGTGGGGAATATCAGTTTGTTCAAAGAGATAGTAACACAACTGTCCATACAAAGTTCTAAGACATTTCTTTGTGATATTTTTGAAATCCAAACACAAAATGGGTGATATAATATTCAAAATTGAGATGTATAGTTAGTTTGCTAAATTATACTCTATATCAATCAGCAGTTGGATGAAGTGTGATCCATACTATTTCCAAATCTTAGGGATGTCAAATAGTTCAACATGACCAGAACGTGTAGATGTTAGATAGAGAGTTAAATGTATAGACATTTGAGGTATATTGCCTTGTTCTGGTTGTATGTCATGAGCCAGTACATTCTCTAAGAATGGTAACCAATTTTGTGAGAAGCGAGGTTGTTTGGGGAAAAGTTCTGCTTGTCTGATATGGTCCATAATCTTCTCCATTATGAAGAGGTCCCAAACTTTAGTGAACCGACACTCGATAGTTGGAGCTAGATGAGGTTTCCAGTTTAAGGCTATACATGTTCTTGCTGCAACTATGAGACTTAATCAGGGCTATTTTTGGGCAGGAACGCACAGGAACGGAGTTCCGGCTGGCTCCTGAGTTGGCCACGCCCAGCAGGAACTCGTTAGCATAATAGGCCACACCCAACAGCAGAAACGCATTAGGACTGGCTACATTAGGGGTGTGTGGCCTAACATGCAAAGGAGTTCCTGCTCCAAAAAAAGCCCTGGGTTTGGACAACAAACAAGGTCAACAGAATAAGAAGCAAAAGGTGGGTGTGGCTGGATGACCACACTTCTGGTAACATGGGGGCGCGACCTAATATGCTAATGAGCCGTGTTGTCAGGGGTGTGGCCTAATATGCTAATGAGTTTCTGGTCTTGGGTGTGGCCTATTATGCTAATGAGTTCCTGCTGGACTTTTTCTACAAAGAAAGCCCTGCTTAATAATAATTCTCATCGGATAGATGGAATGGAGAGGTCAGGCCAGTTATTAAAGAAGAGAAGTTAAGGCCTACTTGACAGTAAGATTCAGATCGTCGAAGGCCTGGCGCAAAAGGCATCCGTCCGTTTCCGCTCCCAGAATCCTCCTGTCGATTCAGCTTCTCCGCCTCCCGGTCTGGGCCATGCCAGTCTTCTTTTTCCTCATCATTTTCTATTTCCTCATGCTGGATTTAACACAAACATACCTCCAGTGTGAGATACACACTTTTAACGGAATATGGCAGGAGGCCAGAGGTTCCCCAACGCTGTGCCCGCCACATATTTTTTGAAAGTGGGTGAGGCCAGGTAGGGCTCAATTCTGAGTGGCCACTTGAGGTCTGATTGATCGGTTGTGCAGATTTTTCAAAATGTCATTTCAGCAGCAGCTGTCTTCACTAGGGTAGGGAAATAACTTGAGACTCAGGGGGTGGAGCCTGAGGAGGGTGGAGTTTGGGGAAGGGAGGGACTTCAAATGGGGTATAATGCAACAGAGTCCACCTTCCAAAGTGGCCATTCCCCAATCCCATAGCCAGGAGTTTGTAGCTTGTGGGGCAATTTCCCCCCCCCTGGTGGGGCTGAAGTTCTCAGTGCAGAAAGAAAAGCCACTTCGCCAGCAGAAAGCCGTTACCGGGATAGATCTCTAAATTGCAAGCTGTCAGCCACTTGAGATGACAGTTCTCAGCTGCTGCAAGTTAGTCCCTTCTGCCAGCCGAAGCAACAACTCTGAGAGCAAGCTGGCAGGTGGGGGTGAGGACTTCTAGAGTCAAGAAAGCTAACACTTAGGGAGAAAAAGTCACTTAGGCAGAAAAAGTCTCTGAATGGAGACCAGCTTCTTGGCACAGAGTTAGAAGGGATCCTAGAGGTCACCCACTCCAACCCCCTTGCTCAGGGTGGGAATTAGTCAACAACTGCACCCCACTCTGCTTAAAGGAGTGCACGCCTTTTTAAAAGAATGTTTAAAAACGATTAAGAAAAACATTCCCAGGAGAAATTCTCGTGGGGCTGTGCCTATAAGAAAGGGGGCAGAGCCCCCCAAAGCCCCACCATAGCTACAGTCCTGCCATTTCCTCCAGGTGATCTGTTGTAATCCCAGGAGATCTCCCGTTACCACCCGGAGGCTGGCAACCCTAAACACCACAGTGCCCGTTTTATTTTGTCTTTCCTCTTGGCCACTGTGTTTTTGAACATTACTCCTTCTGCCCCACAGAGCTGTAGCCAGGCTCGGCCATGGCCAATGCCTCCCTCTAAGCCGTGAAGTCTTTGCAAAGGGTGCTCATTGTGGGAGGAAGAGGTCTTCCACCCCCCCATACCACAGGCCCCCAGCCCCCTGCACCAAACCCATCTTGCCAGCCCACTGGAGCTTGGCCCTAGCAAGGAATCACCAGTGGTTTCAGAGCCTCCTTTCCCTGATCTGTTCCTGAGGCTCTCCACAGAGGCAACAGAGTTGTTAGCACTGCCCAGACACCAGCAGTAGCTAACACTCTTTGGAGAGGAGGACTCTGACAGCAGTGATTCGGGGGGGGGACATCCTCCCCTTCCAAATCCCAAATCCCTGTTGCTGCTCCTGCCTCATGTACACCCCTATGTGGCCCCTCCCAGCCCAGCACCAGAAAGCAGCTGTCCCTCCCAGCTTCTCCAATCCCTGGGCCCCATTTCAAGCCCACAGTTTGGAAACATTTCTGCACCCTCCCCAGTGACCCCTATGTGGCACAGTGCCAGGTGCTCCGTGCCCATGTCCATAGGAGTGCAGTGTCCCAATACTTGTCCTCCTCTGTCCTGTGCAGGTACCTGCAATGGGAGCACCTGAGTATGTTGCGAACAGAGCCCCCCAAAGCCCCACCATAGCTACAGACCTGCCATTTCCTCCAGGTGAACTGATCTGTTGTAATCCCAAGAGATCTCCCGTGGCAACCCTAAACACCACAGTGCGCCTTTTATTTTGTCTTTCCTCTTTGCCACTGTGTTTTTGAACATTACTCCTTCTGCCCCACAGAAATGTAGCCAGGCTCGGTCATGGCCAATGCCTCCCTCTAAGCCGTGGAGTCTTGTAAGCAAGAATTCTACATTGTGAGCGACTAGGGTTGCCAAATCCAAATTACCTTTTCTCGGGGGATCCTCTTGCCGGTCCTGGAGCTGTGCGGGGATGCGCGCGCCGCCAGGACGTCACCCGGAAGTGACGTCACATGCTGGGCGGAACCACGCCGTTTGAGGGGAAAACAAAGAGTTTTCCCCTTAAATGGCTGCCATTTGAGGGGAAAACTCTTTGTTTTCCCCTCAAATGGCGTGGCTCCGCCCCCAGCATGCGACGTCACTTCCGGGTGACGCGCACGCGGGGGTGGGGTTTCCCCTGGGCCCCGATTCCGGCGCGCCGGAAATCGGGGCTCCGAAGCGGGGGAATCCCCGCCCCCCGGCTGCATTTGGCAGCCCTATGAGCGACTGGCCTGAAAGTCGTGAGCGAGCCACTTGGCTGCTGCATCAATTAGCTTGCTCCAGAGCCCTCCTTCCTGAGAGAAGACAAAAATGTGTAAGCCAGAGGCTCAAAACCTGTGAGCTGGCTCACACTAACTCAGCTTAGAGGGAATGATGGTCACGGCACCCGTGACAATAAAATAAAATAAAATGGCTGCATGGGAAGTCGGGAGCCCTTGGCAGTAAGTTAGGGGGCCCAGCCCTGAGATGCTCCACTGTGGCTATGGGCCCATTGTCCCCTGTATTTCAGGCTTCCTGTGTGTTATGTGAGCCTGCCTTTTGTGGTGGCTATTTGGTGTCAGCTATGCTGCCATGGGGGTTGGGATGTTCTTTTAGTGTCTGTGTAAATTGCTTTCACATTCCTCTCTCTCTGCTTTGCGCTGAAATGCTTATCTCTAAAGAAGTACAGGCGGGTGTGTGTGTGGTCTGCCTTCCAGGCAAGCCGTGGGAGCCGGACAGTTCCCAGCTTCGCATAGTAACAGTTTGCTGGCTCTTGCCTGGGTGCGGGAGGGTGCCTAATTGGCCAGCGCAGTGGGGGGGGGGGGGCAAACGAAGCATACGAATGCCCTGTATATCAATAGGCTCAAGAGAGAACTGCTATTCTTAACAGTGACTGTGTTAATGCATCTATGGCTCTTCAATAAAAGTATAACCTTTCCAAGAAGTGTGTACTCTGTTGTTGGCTGTGGGTTCTGACATTTGGGGGCTGTGCCCACCACTGGTGTCCACAGATGTCCGCTGGTGCCCACAGATTCAAAATGGTTGAGGGACCCTGACTGCTAATGGTGTGTCAAAGGAAGAGGAGGAGGAGGAGGAAGAGGAGGAAATTGGATTTCTACCTTGCCCTTCACTCGGAGTCTCAGAGCGGCTCACAATCTCCTTTCCCTTCCCCTCCCCACAACAGACACCCTGTGAGGGAGGTGGGGCTGAGAGAACTGTGAGAGAACTGCTCTTGAGAGAAGAGCTCCGAGAGAACTTGTGACTGACCTGAGGACACCCCAGTAGCTGCCTGCGGCGGAGTGAGGAATCAAACCCAGTTCCCAGATTAGAGCCCGTGCTCCTCACCACGACACCCAACTGGCTCTCAGTTTGAGCTGGTGTTCAGATGCCATAAAAAGAGATAACTAAAAAGAGAGAAACAAAAATTGTCTCAATGACTATGCATTGAACATCCAAATAAGCCAAAAAAGAAAGAGCCGGTGCACTGTGGTGATTAGACCAGGGGTCCCAAACCTTTTGGAACCCAGACGCTCCAATGGAATCCTGAGAGGGAGTGGAGAGCGCCACCCCAAAATGGCTGCCCCAGGAATCAGGGTCTAAAATGGCTGCCGCAGGAGACTGAGCC
This sequence comes from Gekko japonicus, assembly GCF_001447785.1. NCBI lineage: Eukaryota > Metazoa > Chordata > Lepidosauria > Squamata > Gekkonidae > Gekko > Gekko japonicus. The sequence continues at coordinate 19,535 of NW_015166604.1, read as the reverse complement.
CAATGCAGTACTTCCCTCCCCACTTTTCAGCTGTGAGGAGCCCTTTGATTCGAAGGAGAGGAGCCAAGAGCAAGTCCTGCCTTACTTTCTGAAAAGTTTGGCAGGTGCCAAAGGAATCATAGAGTTGGAAGGGAACTCCAGGGTCATCTAGTCCAACCCCCTGCACAATACAGGAAGTTCACAAATACCTCTCCCTCCGCACCCGCAGTGACCCCCTGTTCCATGCCCAGAAGATGACAAAAAACCTCCAGGATTGCTTCCTGACCCCATTTCAGCATTTCCCCGGGCATGTAAGAAAGGGCCACGAGAACTAAGCACTGAGGCAACCCGTCATGCCGTCCCTCTCATGATCTGCCTAAGTTCACAGAATTGGCATTGCTGTCAGATGGCCATTGTGCCCATTTGAAAACCTCCCAAGAAGGAGAGCCCACCACCTCCCGAGGAAGCCTGTTCCACTGAGGAACTGCTCTATCAGGAAGTTTTCCCTACTGTTTAGCTGAAAACTCTTTGGATTTAGTTTCAACCCGTTGGTTCTAGTCTGACTTTCTGGGGCAACAGGAAACAACTCCTTACCATCCTCTATATGGCAGCCCTTCAAGTCCTTCAAGATGGTTCTCATATCACATCTCAGTCATCTTCACTCCAACTCCATCAACCTTTCCTCATAGGACTTGGTCTCCAGACCCCTCACCATCTTCAATGCCCTCCTCTGGACTCGTCCCAGCTTGTCTATATCCTTCTAGAAGTATTAGTGGGTGACGAGGTGCCTGTGGGCACCATATTGGGGAAATCTGGGTTAGACTTTGGGCAAGGAGTATAAAGGTTTATCAGGTATAATGTTTACTTGTCCCATCAGTTCACTTTAACGCAGGGGTGTCAAACTCATTTGTTATGAGGGCCGGAAGTGACATAAATGAGACCTTGTTTGGACGGGCCATGTGTGTCATAAAATGTAGCGGAGATATAAACTTTATAAAGGAGACTAACACTTAAAATAAAAACATGCTTAGAACATTAGCACTCTTGCAATATTTTGCTTATTTAACAGTGTCTGATAACTGAAACCTCTTGCTCTGAACTGTTGCATCAAAATGTCGGTGCTGTTGCAATTTTGAATATGCTGTTCAGGTGTGAATCTGTAAGCTGCAAACCTACGATGACGCAGCAGCAGCAGAACTGGAAGAAGAAGCAGAAGACAGCCAGTTCCACTGCGGGCCTGAGAGAAGCCCTCTGGGTGCCTGATCCAGCCCCGGGCCGCATGTTTGACACCCTTGCTTTAACCTGTCAATATGAACCGCCACGAAAGCAACAATTCTAAAAGTTGAACATGAGGTGGATGTTGCTGACGATTTCACAACTGCTTGCTTGGCTCTGAAAAATGAATCCCTTGCATGATAGATTTGCAACGGATTCTCCCCGACCGAGCACGCGCATCCGCCCGCGCTCCGCCCTCCGAGACCTGTGCCCAAACGTCACGCACGGGAATGATTCATTATTCCCATTAAATAACAAACAATCACTCTCGTTTGCTCCGAGAGCACAAACAATCGCAAACAGTAAATTTGAACCGGGAGCACGTCGGGCAAAAACGCTCCCTCGCCCAGCGAGGCAAACGCTTTTGGCAACGCTCTCGACTTGAATACAACAAAAGGCAATTTAATTTAGTAATACAGACGGATGAAAAATGGAGACCTCAGGTTTAATAAGGAGGTGGGGGGGGGAGAGGAGAAGGGAGACAGGCATATATCATCCAAAAAGATAATTATGAGAAACTATTTTGTATGATCCAGCTAAATCAAAGCTTTTAATGCTTTCTTACACCTGTCAAAAGCGGGAGATTTAGTGTCTTAAAAATGGGGGTTTCGCAGACTTTGCTGCCAAGGAAAAATGATTTGTCCCTTGATAAATCACTGTAGGGTTTCTACTTGAGAAAGGGAGAGGAGAGGGAAATACGACGATACTGATAAAAAGGCCAACAAGAAGCTAGAGGAGTTCTGTTCTTCACCTGAATCTACTCCTGGACTGGTTGCTGCAGTTGATCGCGATTGTGGATCTAACCCAAATAGTTGGCTTGAATAGTAAAGCTAAAGGTTTCCCTTGCTCAAAAGCCAGTCGAATCGGACTCTAGGGGTTGGTGCTCATCTCCGTTTCAAAGCCGAAGAGCCAGCACTGTCTGAAGACATTTCCGTGGTCATGTGGCCAGCATAACTAAATGCCGAGGCGCACAGAATGCTGTTACCTTCCCATTGAAGCGGTGCCTATTTATCTACTTGCATTTTCTTGCTTTTGAACTGCTAGGTTGGCAAGAGCAGGGACCAGAGACAGGAGCTCACTCCGTCACACGGCACTTGGGTATCGAACTGCCAAACTACAGACCTTCCAGTTTGCAGCTCAGCATCTTAACCTCTTAATCTCTGAGCCAACCCGGCCCCTTTGGCTTGAATAGGAGCATGCAAATATTGTCAGTTTTCATCTCTCTTTGGTTTTGCATGCCAAGGTTCTGTTTTGAAGCTGGAGCTCCCAACCTGTTTGGCGCTTTTACCCCATTGATCGGTTTTAAACTGTCTGTATAGCCTGCCTGTGCCATCAAGGGATGGTACCTATTTATCTACTTGCAATTTCTTGCTTTTGAACTGCTAGGTTGGCAGGAGCTGGAACTAGAGACGGGAGCTCACTCTGTCATGCAGCACACTCGGGTCTCGAACTGCTGGACTACCGACCTTCCACAGCTTGCAGTTCAGCGTATTAACCACTTAAGCCACCGCAGCTCTACTTGGCTTGAATAGGAGCATACAAATATTGTCCATTTTCATCTCTCTTTGGTTTTGCATGCCAAGGTTCTGTTTTGAAGCTGGAGTTCCCAACCTGTTTGGTGTGTTTACCCCACTGATCGGTTTTAAACTGTCTGTATATCCTGCTGCCTGTGCCATCAAGGGACATCTGACAACCATCTCATGGTGGAGACAGCAAGGCCTCCAATCCAAGCTGGTGTATCTTGTGTTGGACAATTTGGTAAAAGTAGTTAGATATTCAGAGCTTGGGATGGATCTCTGTTCACTGGAGAGGAGGCATTTTCTTTCTATGTCAAAATCTCTATTTCTAAAGGGAAGGGTACACGGGAAAAGCTACAAAGCAACAAACACTTAAGAAAGACTACCTCCTTACAGTTACAAGGACAACAACAGACGGACCGACCACATGGTTGGTAATGGAGAGTCTTCTTTCTTCTTGACCCTAGAAGGAAATCACCTGAATACATTAACCCATGATTGTTAGTAAATAGGCTCCAGTTTCCCGGGCTTTCTCCCCATTGGCTTTGTGGCAGGTTCCCTTCCAGGTCACTATAAACGCTAGCATACAAGGTAAACACATTAACCCTATAATGACTTAATTTAGACCTTGCAACACACATCTTTTCAACATCTTGGACACCTGACGGACTTCAGCCTGGGAAGGTGCTCTCCTGGCCTGGACTTTACTCCTGACACGAACAAAAAGAAAGGAGGGAGGAAGAAAAAAAAGGGGAGAAGAAAAGAAAAAAAGAAAAAAAGGGGGGGGTTTAGGGAAAAAAAGTGCTCTCCTGGCCTGGACTTTTCTCCTGACACGAACAAAAAGAAAGGAGGGAGGAAGAAAAAAAAAGGGAGAAGAAAAGAAAAAAAAGAAAAAAAGGGGGGGGGTTTAGGGACAAAAAGAGAAAACTCAACCCAAAAAGCTAAAAAACTTCTCAACATTCATACATAGATGGGTTAGTGCTGTGCAACTGAACCAAACGCGTTTTCGGCCCAAAAGGCCTTCCTCAGTGGTCACAATCCAAAATACAAAGTTGACATACAGTCCAAAAAATATTTACATAAGTTGTTAAATATATATGCAGTATAAGGCCAGATGTTATGTCCTAGATAATAATTACCAAAAGAAAATAAGGGAAAAGGGGAAACAAGGAAAATGTCATTATAATTTCTCATGTATTTGTTTTTCTACTAATTGAAAACTAATATATATGAGGAATAAAAATTACCTTATATATTTATATGTATATTGTTGTTCTATAGGCCTCAGGTATGGCCAATTAAAGTCCACTAATAATTCCAAATCTAAAAGTGAATGAAATAATTACATGAAATTGTATACTTCCAAAAGGAAATTCTTTTTTTAATTATTTGAAAATCTGAATTGGCCTACTAACCTGGTAGCATGAACTTGCGTGAGTTGACTGTATGTCACTCCATCCTGTACAAATTCTGGTGTGGGCTAATGTACTGGCCACCATATATAGCATTGCTGAGGTGATGCAATCACCAGTTAACTGTACATGTCACTCAGGAGAGATGCAAAATGAAAGGGGAGGGGCATTTGAGAAGAGCTATCATGGTGTGAGGATGAGAAAAAGATTTTATACTGATAGCTACTCATAACATTCATAAACAACCCATACAGATTACGTACAAAGAACAGGTCCAGATAATCACAAGCAGCAAGTCCAGTCCACTTCCTCGTTAAGACCATATGGTACCCATGTTTTTAACTTGCTAATCCAAAACAATTCTCTTCTCAGGAGTATTCTGTGTAAATTCTGGCCTGAAGTCTTCACAGTCTCTATAATCCAAAATTTTAATTGATGGTAGGAGTGTCCCATTTCGATGTAATGTCTCACCATAGGAGCTGAGAGTTTGTGCAGTTTAAGACAGCTGCGATGCTCACATATTCTAGTTTTCACCGATCTGCTGGTTTGTCCTAGGTATAACTTGGCACAAGGACATTCAACACAGTAGATAACACCTTTGCTATTACAATATCCTCCCAGATACATTGTGTGTAAAGTGCCGTTACGTCGCAGCCAACTTATAGTGATCCCAAGCAAGGGGCTTTCAGAAGAAGTGAGAAGCAGAGGTGGTTTGCCCGTGCCTTTCCTCTGCGGAGTCTTCCTTGGTGGTCTCCTTCCCAAGTCCTGACCTTGCCCAGCTTCCAAGATCCGACAAGATTGGGCAAGTTTGGTGTAGGGGTTAAGAGCAGCACACTTGGATCTGGAGAACCAGGTTTGATGATCTGCTTCTTCACCTGAAGCCAGCTGGGTGACCTTGGGTCAGTCACAGTTCTCTCAGTGATCTCTCAGTGTTAGGAGCCTTTGTGAGTCGCTGCTCACTTCTTCAGGTATCTATCCCAGTGACTCTCTTTAAGGTGCTACTGGACTCTTGCCTTTTGTCAACTGACATCTGGTTTCGGGCCAATGCTCCCTCTAAGCTGTGGAGTCCTGTGAGCAAAAATTCTCCTTTGTGAGCTCCTGGCATTAAAGCTGTGAGCCAGCAATTTGGCTCCTGCATAAATTAGCTTGCTCTGGAGCCCTCCTTCCTGAGCTAAGACAAAAATGTGTGAGCCGGAGGCTAAGAAACTGTGAGCTGGCTCACCCTCAGAGGGAACACTGTTTGGGACCAATACACCTGAAGGCTCACCTAATCACTCATTAACCTGCCTGACCACTCCAGTCATTTTTGGTGGCCTTGCTTTGGGTTCCCTGGCCTTCTGAGAGCAGGCAGGTAGCAATCTGGGATGGGGCCTTCTCGGTCTCAGCATCCTATCTAAATGTATTAGCTTTCCTGATTTTCTGTACTGCTCTAATGTTTCCTGAGGAAGATCCAATTTTGAAACGTTGTTATATAATCCGGAGACGACGTTGATGATGTGTTTTTACACTAGGATTGTCTTGTGATTTGAAGGAATGTGTTTATTGTTTTGTAGTGCTCGTTGAGCATAATATACAGAACGCATTTTCTTTGCAAGTCTTGTTGACTGCTTGACTCGTGGGTCAGACTCTCATGACTGTTTACATTTGTTATCTGATCAGGTCGTGATTGTCCACATTTGTCTTCTCAGGGGAAGGCCTTAGCCTCTCTGCCCAGTTTTTGGCCCTCCAGAGGAATTGGATGTCCACTGGATGAGAAGGGATGCTGGACTGGATGGACTCTCAGTGGTCTGACCCAGCAGGGCTCTTCTGAGGTTCTTATCAGGGGAAGGCCTCTATGTCCTGTTGTTGGCCCTCCACAGGAACTGGTTGGCCACTGTGTGAGACAGGATGCTGGACTAGATGGACCCTCACTAGTCTGATCCAGCAGGGCTCTTCTGAGGTTCTTATCAGGGGAAGGCCTCTCCGTCCTGTTGTTAGCCCTCCAGAGGAAGTGGTTGGCCACTGTGTGAGACAGGCTGCTGGACTAGATGGACCCTCACTGGTCTGACCCAGCAGGGCTCTTCTTAGGTTCTTCACAGGGGAAGGCTTCGGCCTCTATTCCCTGTTTCTAGCCTTCCAGAGGAACTGGTTGGCCACTGAGTCAGACTGGATGCTGGATTAGTTGGACTACCAGTCTGATCCTGCAGGGCTCTTCTGATGTTCTTATTTTCTGAACAATTAAGAGTTCTCTTTTCTGCAAGGAAACCAGTTAGGCTAACGGTGGGATGCCATGACCATTCAAATCTCTGTACAGGCAGCTGCAATTGAGGTTCTGTCTCCTTTTTTGGACAACACTCGCATTATGAACAAAATGGCACGTCTTAAATCAATGCTTTCGACAAGGTTTCTTGGGGGATAGGCCGTCGTGTTCTCTCATTTATCTGAGAGCCCCTAACCTTCTGACTTTTCTACAAAGCTATTTCAGGAGCTTTGGGGAGAAGCAATATCAGTTGCTTTGACCCGAACGACCCTTTAGAAATGTGATGTTTCGCTGGACAGAGGTTATTCTTGGGTTTGCTTCAGACCAGTGAAGGTCTTCTGAGGAGGGTTAACCTTGCTAATTAGGGGGGAAATACTTATCTCGGAAAATGCTGCAAGTTCTGGGCGAGAAGAGAGCAATGATATGAAGTTTCGTGATGGTGTTTCTCCCTGGTTAAATTGGAACGCCCTCACATTTTGACTTGGGGGTCTCTCTTCTGTCAGCAGTTACCATTTCTGGTTTCAGATGAGAAGTATCCGTCCATAGGCTTCACCCTCATGGATTTCTCTGCCTTTCGAAAAGCCAACTGAACAAACACAAGGTTTTGCAGGGGCCAAGACCCAAAGCAAATCACGTTGTACAAAGAAGGACTTTCCTCACTGTGCATCAACTTCAGTCTTCCAAGAAAGGAGAGCAAGAGCATTTTTGCTCATTCTTTCTCTCTCTCTCTCTCCACCCCCCCACACCCTGTGCTTTCTCCTGACTATTGGCAAATAGTGTAGGCTGAACACTTCTTCACCCAAAGAATAATTAACATGTGGGATTCACTGCTGCAGGAACCAGTGGCGGCTACAAGCATAGACAGCTTCAAGAGGGGGTTGGATAAACATATCGAGTAGAGGTCCATCAGGGGCTATTAGTTGCAAGGTATAGATGGAAAACCATGTCTGTGGCAGTGCCTGGGGGCAGCAGTGGGAGGGCTTCTGAAGGTCTGGCCCACTGGTGGACCTCCTAATGGTACCTGGGTTTTGGCCACTGTGGGACACAAAGCGATGGCCTGGACAGGCCATTGGCCGGATCCAACATGGCTTCTCTTATGTTCTTATGTCTGGGACAGTGATGCTCTTTCTTGGTACTTGGGGGGGGCACAGTGGGAGAAGGGTTTCTGAAGTTCTGGCCCCGCTGGTGGACCTCCTGATGGCACCTGGGTTTGGGCCACTGTGTGATACAGAGTGTTGGACTGGATGGGCCATTGGCCTGATCCAACATGTCTTCTCTTATGTTCTTATGTCTGAGACAGTGATGCTCTTTCTTGGTACTTGGGGGGGCACAGTGGGAGAAGGGTTTCTGAAGTTCTGGCCCCATTGGTGGACCTCCTGATGGCACCTGGGTTTGGGCCACTGTGTGATACAGAGTGTTGGACTGGATGGGCCATTGGCCTGATCCAACATGTCTTCTCTTATGTTCTTATGTCTGAGACAGTGATGCTCTTTCTTGGTACTTGGGGGGGCACAGTGGGAGAAGGGTTTCTGAAGTTCTGGCCCCATTGGTGGACCTCCTGATGGCACCTGGGTTTGGGCCACTGTGTGATACAGAGTGTTGGACTGGATGGGCTATTGGCCTGATCCAACATGTCTTCTCTTATGTTCTTATGTCTGGGGCAGTGATGCTCTGTCTTCTTGGTGCTTGGGGGGGCACAGTGGGAGGGCTTCTGGAATTCTGGCCCCACTGGTGGTCTTCCTGATAGCACCTGGGTTTGGGCCACTGTGTGACACAGAGTGTTGGACAGGATGGGCCATTGGGCTGATCCAGCATGGCTTCTTTTACGTTTTCTTAACCCCAGTGCCAAAGCCCAGGTGCTGTCAGGAGGTCCACCAGCGGGGCCATCTTCCCTTTTAAAAACATAAACTGCTTTGAGAGCACGTACGTGGTTGTTGTCAATACTTTTGCTTATATCGTGGTTTTGTATGATTGTAAGCAGCTTTGGGTCTCCATTGTGGAGGGAAAGCTGGGTATAAACATCTAAATCCGGGGTCTCCATTGCACCCGTCGACACCTTGCCTGTTGCCCACCAAGGGTTTTTAGAAAGAGGCCAGGTCGAGGCGGGGCTACTGGACATTGGAGGCTGGATCGTCTGTGCTTCGGCAGCAGTTGCTATGACAATAAAGGAACCTTCATGCTGTGACTGAAGGGAAGGTGTGGCAGCCATTTTGTGACTGCATTTGCCTCCTCTGGCAGATCGTGGCCCCATTGTACAGGTTTATCCAAAGATCCATTAGATTTCATGGTGTACGGCAGCCTAGAAGCTTTTCCAATTGAGATACGACCTTCTAACGAAAGGTGCTGGATGAGAGCCAGCAGTGCAGCACTGGGCAGACGCGCCCACGCTGCTTGACAGCTGCCAAAGAGGTTGTCACTGCCATGCTGAAGCCAAAATTGGAGTGGCTCTGCCCACTTCCCCCCCCCCCAAGAGTCTCCTGTTCCCTCCCTTCCATTAGTTGCTCACAGGCTATATAAGAGACCTGGATGGGCCACTTCTGGCCCCTGGGCCTTACGTTTGACACCCCTGCTGTAGAGTCCTGCTGCCACCATGTTCTTCATTTAATGTTCTGTGTTCGGCATCTATGCCTCTCCCCGTCTGCCCTTGATCTTTCGATTGTGGTCCCGAAAGAGCTGTGGGACTTCATGGCATTACTGCTGCGTCGTATCACTCGTGGAGCCATCAGAAGCATTTATGTCTCATGATATGTGGTTGTCACAGACTCCCGTGTCTGTCTCTTTTTTTGTAGGAGAACAACCAGGAAGCCCGGTTCGTGTTTGTGTTTACCAAATGCACACGTCTCTGGCAAGGGATACCGCTCGGGGGGTTGGCCTGTCCCTTCCAGTTACTGCCCATTTTGAAATAAATATGCTGCAGCATCCACTAGCTTCTTTGGGGTTACTGAAAAGGGGGAGGACCACGATTCCCCCTTTTTGAACGCCAGTATGTATTTCCATCCAGCCATCATATCTGCCTGTCCCAGCAGTTTTCTGGAAGGGCCGATGGGTCGTTCGACTCTAGCTTTTCGAAACTGACAGCCGGAGTCACATTGGGAGATGGGATGTGGCGTGCAGTTTCCCAGCTGAGCTTCATTTTGAACGGTTATGGTGGCAATTCCTTCCAGTGGGTCACTGGAATTGATCTCTCCATTCCATTCAAGATCAAAGCTGGAGGAGCCGCCCCCCCAGGGGCAAAGGTAAGGCTTTGGAGAATGACCCACTAACCAGTGGAATGGAGACCCGGGTTCAAATCTCTGCTTGCCTTGAAACTCGCTGGGTGACCTGGATCCCGTCATTCCTTCTTGACATAGCCTACCTCACATGTTTGTTGTGAGGATAAAATGGAGTACCCGGGCACAGGGCTCTGAGTCCTTTAAGGGATAAAAATACACTCAATTAATAAGAACATAAGGCGAGTGCTGCTGGATCAGACTAGTGGTCCATCTAGTCCAGCGTCCTGTCCAACCAGTTCCTCTGAAAGGCCAACAGCAGAGCAGAGAGGCGGAGGCCTTCCTTGGATAAGAACATAAGAAGAGTCCTGCTGGATCAGACCAATGAGTCCATCTAGTCCAGTATTATGTCTCGCACAGTGGCCAACCATCTCCTCTGGAAAGCCAAGAGCAGGGCAGAGAGGCCAAGGCCTTGTTCTGATAAGAACATCAGAAGAGCCCTGCAGGATCAGACTAGTGGCCCATCTAGTCCAGCATCCTATCTCACAGAGTGGCTGTCCATCTCCTCAGGAGGGCTAACAACAGGGCAAAGAGGCCGAAGCCTTCCCCTGATAAGAACCTAAGAAGAGCCCTGCTGGATCAGATCAGTGAGGGTCCATCTAATCCAGCATCCTGTCTCACACAATGGTCAACCAGTTCCTCTGGAGGGCCAACAACAGGGCATGTAGGCCGAGGTCTTCCCCTGATGTTGCCTCCTGGCACTGCTATTCAGGGTTTGCCTGTGACTATGGAGATTCGCTGTAGTCACCGTAGCTAGTAGCCACCGAAAGACCTCTCCTCTCTGACTTTGGGGGTCAGAAGGTCATGGCTAGCCCAGACATAGGTGAAAAGTGACTGTTCCAATGTTTCTGCTGCATGGTGACTCAACGATGACAACAGGTGTCAGTATCCAAGTCGATGTTCCAGTCTGTCTGTAATGAGGGATAGCTTTGGTATCTGTGGAGGGGTGTGGAAGGAAATTATTGCATTGAGCACAGGGGCACAAATGGTAGAGGTGCAGCAGTAGCAGCAGAAGCAGAAGAAGAAGAGGAGGAGGAGGAGGAGGAGGAGGAGGAGGAGGAGATTGGATTTATACCCCACCCTTCACTATCTGAAGGAGTCTCAGAGTGGCTTACCAGATGCAGAGAAAACGATTTGTGAAAAATGGGCTATATATAATATCAGTGCTATGTTAATGTAAGTTTTCAAGTTTGAATCTTTTACTGTTGGGTTATGTGGTTTTCTGAGTTTGTCAATTTGTAATACTGTGTTACAACTATTATTCCGGTAACCAGTTATATATTTGTTTTATATGTGTAAAAACTGTTAATGCTTTATGGAAAATTATAAAACTCAATAAAGTGTTTATTTAAAAAAAAAACAGACACCCTGTGAGGTGGGGCTGAGAGAGCTCTTTCAAGAACTGCCCTTGAGAGAAGAGCTCTGAGAGAATTTGTGGCTGACCCAAGGTCACACCAGCAGCTGCAAGTGGAGGTGTGGGGAATCAAAACCGGTTCTTCCGCACACGTAACCACTACACCAAAGTAGTAGTACTAACAACAACAACAACTATTGTTGTTGCTGTTATTATTGTTATGATCATCGTACAGCAGTGTGTGTAGTATAGCCAGGAGATCCTAAGATTGTCTGGCAGCCAGAAACAAGTCTAGCTCTTTTGGTGTTATGCATCACTGGGTGGCGAGCGAGACTTGTTTCTTTTAGGCAAGAGACATTTCAGAGGTGGTTTGCCTCTGCGTCACAACCCTGGTATTCCTTGGAGGCCGCCCATCCGCATACTAGCCAGGGCTGACCCTGCTTAGTTTCCGAGATCTGGTGAGATAAAGCTAGCCTGGGCCATCCCAGTCAGGATGATGGTAGAGTAACATGCCCCCCTCTCACTTTCTAGTCTGATCTGGTGAAACCCTTTGATCACTGCTAGCCAGCTCTCTTTCAACAGCACACAGAAAAAAAGAGGCATGCGAGTGATGGTGGGAGGTGGGAGGTGGGGAAACCTGCCATTGGTGCTTGCTGTGTAAACTTGGTTGGGCCAGAGCGTTATCCTGCCATGTTGATGCTCCGTCTGTGAGCAAAGAGTATAAACCACAAGGCAAGAGCGGCAGGCAATATCAGGACCCTGGACAGCTCCCAAAGGATTGATGCAAAGCAAAAGCTGAGGGTTGGCTGGCTGCAGGAAGAGTGTTTCCTCCTCAGTTTGGCGTAGTGGGTAGGAGCAGGGAGTCTAATCTGGGGGAACCAGGTTTGATTCCCCACTCCTCCATATGCAGCTGCTGGTGTGACCTTGGGTCAGTCACAAGTTCTCCGAGAGCTGTTCTCTCAAGGGCAGTTCTTAAGAGAGCTCTCTCAGCCCCACCGACCTCACAGGCAGTGTTCCCTCTAAGCTGAGTTAGTGTGAGCTAGCTCACAGTTTTTTAGCCTTTGGCTCATACATTTTTGTCTTAGCTCAGGAAGGATGGCTCCAGAGAGCAAACTAATTTATGGAGCAGCCAAACCCCTTGCTCACAACTTCAATGGCAGGAGCTCACAGAGTAGAATTTTTGCTCACAAGATTCCACAGCTCAGAGGGAACACAGGGTGTCTGTTGTGGGGAGGGGAAGGGAAAGGAGATTGTAAGCCACTCTGGGACTCCTTTGGGTAGTGAAGGGTGGGGTATAAATCCAATATCTCCCCCTCCCTCCCTCCCTCCCTCCATCCCTCCCTCCCTC
>NW_015166604.1:1218-4823 GCF_001447785.1 Gekko japonicus | reverse complement strand
GCCCTTCACTCAGAGTCTCAGAGTGGCTTACAAACTCCTTTCCCTCCCCCTTCCTACAACAGACACCCTGTGAATGCTCCCTCTAAGCCGTGGAGTCTTGTGAGCAAAAATTCTACTTCGTGAGCTACTGGCATTGAAGTTGTAAGCAAGGGATTTGGCTACTGAATAAATTAGTTTGCTCTCTGGAGCCATCGTTTCTGAGCCAAGACAAAAATGTGTGAGCCGGAGGCTTACACTGACTCAGCTTAGAGGGAACACTGCCTGTGTGGTCGGTGGGGCTGAGAGAGCTCTTTGGGGAATCAAACCCGTTTCTCCCAGATTAGAGTCTGCGCACTTAACCGCTACACCAAACTGGCTCTCTGCAAATACCATTTGCAGGCTGGCAAATGGAAACCCGTGTGCTGAGCCTCTGCTCTTTGTTTTCTGCATCCTCAAGAAACTTGGGCAGAAATCCTGAGTTGTAGGGAAGATATGTAGGGAAGACTTTAACCGTCAGCCGTAGCCGTTCCAAGTCCTATACGTCCAGGGGCCCGCATATCTGCGAGACCGCCTCTCCCTCTATGAGCCCCGAAGGGCTTTACGATCTGCCAGTCAACATTTTCTCATGGTCCCCGGCCCCAGGGATATCTGTCTCACCTCGACTAGGGCCAGGGTCTTTTCAGCCCCGGCCCCTACCTGGTGGAATGAGCTCCCATACGAGATCAGGGCCCTGGGGGACCTTTTACAGTTCCACAGGGCCTGCAAGATGGAGCTCTTCCACCAGGCTTTTAACTAGGGCGACGTCCCTCCCTCCCTCTTTACTGGGCCTCCCCTCAAGGGGTCAGAACTGCATACCAGAGTTGGCATCTGTGAGGTTTTAATGTCAATGACAACGGCACTGGATGAAGGTCATTGTGTTCTTTTAGTAAAAAGGTAAAGGTTCCCTTGCTCGAAAGCCAGTCGAATCTGACTCTAGGGTTGTGGTGCTCATCTCCGTTTCAAAGCCGAAGAGCCAGCGCTGTCCGAAGACGTTTCCGTGGTCATGTGGCCGGCATGACTAAACACCAAGGCGCATGGAACGCTGTTACCTTCCCACCAAAGTGGTACCTATTTATCTACTTGCAATTTCTTGCTTTTGAACTGCTAGGTTGGCAGGAGCTGGAACTAAAGATGGGAGCTCACTCCGTCTTGCGGCACCCAGGTCTTGAACTGCTGAACTACTGACCTTCCACAGCCTGCAGTTCAGCATCTTAACCACTTGAGCCACTGCAGCTCCTGTGGTCTTTTACTAGAGTTTTAATTGTATCAATTGTATTTTTTATCAAATTTGATGTAACCCACCCTGAGCCTGCCATGTGAGGTGGGTGGGATAGAAGTCCAACAAAATAAATAGATAAATAAAGTGCCCAAATTGGGTTATAGCGCTACATCAAGTAGACAAAAGTAATGACTCTGCTAGGGAATTACATGATTCGAAGACGAGAGATATTATGTGATGAGAGATATTGAAATTGTTCAAGAGTCTCTATCCCTTGGCTCTACCATCAACCAATCCTAAAAGAAATCAACCCTGACCGTTCCCTGGAAGGCCAGATACTGAAGCTGAAGCTCAAATACTTTTTTAAAAAAATAACTGTTTATTAAATTTTGAACTTCATCGTCATACCTTAAGAACAGAGAAATAACATTAAATTTTCGATAAAATTGATTAAGCACACAGAGTAAAGAAACAAAACTACAGAAAAACAGAAAATAAATGTTATTCAGTTGATGACACTGAGAACCCTATTGAGTTAAAAGCCTTTTAACAAGAAGCTCAAATACTTTGGCCACCCAATGAGAAGGGAGCACTCACTGGAGAAGACCCTGATGCTGGGAAAGACTGAAGGTCAAAGAAGACGGGGACGGCAAAGGATGAGATGGTCAGTGTTATCAATGCAATGAACATGAAGTTGAGCAGACTCTGGAGGACGGTGGAAGACAGGAGGGCCTGGCGTGAGGTGGTCCATGGGGGTCGCGAAGAGTCGGACTTGACTGTGCAACTGAACAACAACAACAACAACCAAGAAATCCGAAGGAGATTGAGACTGGGCAGGGCATTCATGAAGGAACTAGAAAAGACCCTTAAGTGTTAATGAAGTGTTGCTGGTGACCAAGACCAAGTTGACTCACGCAGAGTAGTCCCCGTTAATACGTATCGGTGTGGAAGTTGGACAATGGAGAAAGCCGACAGGGTGAAAGTCGATTCGTTTGAAATGCCGTGCTGGAGGAGGCTTTTGCGGACACCTTGGAATGCCAAAAAGATGAAAATCAGTGGGTTCTAAACACCAAGGCGCACAGAACGCTGTTACCTTCCCACCGAAGTGGTACCTATTTATCTACTTGCAATGTCTTGCTTTCGAACTGCTAGGTTGGCAGGAGCTGGGACCAGAGACGGGAGCTCATGCGTCATGCGGCACACTCGGGTCTCGAACTGCTGAACGAACGACCTTCCACAGCCTGCAGTTCAGCGTCTTAACCACTTGAGCCACCGTAGCTCCAATTAATTAATTCATAGGCTCGCCCTAAGTCAGAAGGGACCTGACTACACGTAATTATACATGCACACAGAGAAGAGTCTGAAAGGGATGCTCAACATGGAGCTGCTGACCAAAACGGTAGCCTTGCGCTGAGTTCTTGTTGGGCACTGGAAGCAGCGTGGATCGGTCTTTAGTGTCATGGGGCCTGTTTGCCTGGTTTGCCTTCCCTGCTCCTGCCCCCGTGGAGGAGGGAGGGAGGGCAGGTAGCTATGAGCTGTGCTGCCCCCCACCCAAATGGCAGCAAATTATCTCCCTCCCAAATCTGTGTGTGGTGTACCCAGCCGGGGCACTGTGGTCTGTGTAAGCCTGGCTCAGGTGTGATGGCTCGGAGCATGCCTGAGTCTTGACGTACCTGGCTCAGGACACAGAATCTTGGGTCTTGATGTGGCACCTTTGCAGGCACCCAGACAATGTTGGGGTGGGGCCACCTGGCTAGCAGACGGCCTGAGTCTCTGGAGACCCCTGGGCCGGCCCTAGTGTCAACCCTCGAATAGTGTAAAGCAGAAAGGTTACCTTCACAGTCAAACAGCCACACCTGAATACCAGGCCTCGGCCACACGGGCAGGAAAATGCGGGGGGGGACATGGCTGTCCTGGTAGCTCACAGTTTTTTAGCCTCCGGCTCACACATTTTTGTCTTCACTCAGGAAGGATGGCTCCAGAGCAAACTAATTGATGCAGTAGCCAAACTGTTCGCTCACAACTTTAATACCAGTAGCTCACAAAGTAGAATTTTTGCACACAAGACTCCACAGCTTAGAGGGAGCATTGTACATGACTACTGGGAATACCATTGCTTTGACCATGCGGACTTTTGTTGGCAGGGTGATGTCTCTACTTTTTATCATGCTGTTTAGGTTCGCCATCGCTTTCCTCCCAAGGAGCAGGCGTCTTTTAGTTTCGTGGCTGCAGTCACAGTCTGCGGTGATCTGGGATCCCAGGAACGTGAAGTCTGTCACTACTTCCACGACTTCCCCTTCTATTTGCCAAGGAGTGATGGGGCCGGATGCCATGATCTTAGTTTTTTTTATGTTGAGCTTCAAGCCCA
>NW_015166604.1:0-1083 GCF_001447785.1 Gekko japonicus | reverse complement strand
TGCCAACTGGAACAGCTCCTTGCCCTCCTCCAAATGACAGCCTTTCGAATATTTAAAGAGAGCAATCACGCCCCCCCTGAATCTCTTCTTCTCCAAACTACACATTCCCAGAGCCCTCAGCCTTCCCTCGTAGGGCTCAGTCTCCAGGCCCCCGATCATCTTCGTCGCTCTCTTCTGCACCCTCTCGATTTTGCCCACATCCCTTTTGAAGTGAGGCCTCCAGAACTGCACACAGTCCTCCAGGTGCGGCCTGACCAAGGCAGCATACAGAGGGGCTATGATGACCTCCTGCGATTTCGATGCTATGGCCCTTTTAATACAACCCAAGACTGGATTTGCCTTTTTTGCCACTGCATCACACTGACTGCTCATATTTAGTTTACAGTCCACTCTTACCCCAAAATCTCTTTCGCATACACTACTCCCCGGAAATGCATCCCAAATCCAGTATTTGGAAACAAGGCCAGACATTTCTGGGAGAAGTTCAGAGAAACCGTCTCCATTTGCCAACGTAGCAAGTTTTTGCGTGTTTTTTTTTTTTAGTTCCCTTCTTACCACTCTCCAAATAAAAAAGCAATTCAATCTCTTCTGGAAAAAGGAGTCTCTTTTAATTTCAGTAGGTGAAACCGCCAGTCCCTTTTCCAATCCCCTGGCATCCACTTCCAGACAATTAAGGGAGGCCGAAAGCAAGGAGAGAGACTGAAAATTAACAGTTGCTGATTTACTTCCTTGGCACATCCGTTTATTATTGAATTTAAGAAGTTCTGGCAGCTGCAGCAGATTCCACCAGATGCTGAAAGCGTGCTTCGGAAAGAGAGGGAACGCTTGTCGGGCGACAGAAAGGTCTGTTAATTTAAAAATGTAGAACGCCAAGCCCATGTTAGGTGGATACCATCAGCGCCGGTAGGGAGAGGAACGCAAAAAGCGAGGAGAAGAAGTGGAAGGACATCTTTAGGAACGCACAGAGACACACCCACAAATGAAATTAAGATTATGGCAGGGCAGCAAATGTGGGATGCTCCAGGAAAGACAACTGGCAGACGGCACTTGGTTCTCTGAGCATCCTTCTAGAGAGGAGGAGTC
>NW_015166603.1:16230-49797 GCF_001447785.1 Gekko japonicus | reverse complement strand
GTAATCCAACTGTAAGGTTATAGAAGTGTGGATTAGTGTGGCCAGATTGGTTGAGCCTAGCTAACAAGAGCCATACTAGGAGATGGGAAGCAGGGAATTTAAACTCCAAGGGCAGAAGTCCCTTTTCTTCCATGGAAATATTCAATCGTTCCAAGCCTTGATTTCCCAGCACCCCTCTTGATAGTAGGCAATTTACACGGAGAAAAGAGAAGGCAGTCATTTGGCGAATTACTACGTTTCATATTTTCATTCAACCCAACTGTTATATCTTGAGCCTTCATTTGTAGGGAGGGGTGATTTTAAAGGCCTTTGTTTGTTTGTTTTAAACAGAACCACTCATTTCGTGTTTGAGTTTCATTTTTCAGAATGTTCCGCGACACCCTCTGAGGCCTCAGAGGGATTTCATTGCCTGTTATGTCACTCCTTGGCTTTTTGCAGAGTGTTGCAAGAGGATTTTTGGACCACCCGATATAAAATCTGAATCCGGAGAAGAAGAATAGGTAGGCATGTCTAGGGAATCCATCTCTAACAAGGAGGAACTTCTTAATTAGTTTCGCCGTTCCTCTGCTGGGCTTCATTTTTTTCCCCCTGCAGGATCCTACAAGATCTTCTCTACCGGTCCCATAGAACTTCAGCATCGTTGTGATCAGTGCCCAACAGAGAGGTGACCTTTCTGAATAACCAGCAGGAAGAAATAATTGGTGAGAGAGACAAATGTGGTCTCCAGTCTTTTCTTGGAGTGTTTGCAGATTTTGAAGAAATGGGCTAGAATTACTCTGGAGATTAGCACTTTCCTTTCTATGATTTCCCTTTTCTTTCTTACAAAAAAACAGTTTTACCGGATTAATGTATGTTCTCCTCTCTCAGTGGCATCGAAGGGTTGCCTCAGACTTCCTCGGCGGGTCATGCCAATTTGACTTCATCGTTCTCAATTACGGAAAGGGTATTGGTAGCTAGTAACGTGTCGTCCTCGGAGTATTAGTTTGACTAATGCTAAACTTAGTAAGTGATCAAAATGTCATTTTAAAATGTCATCTTTAAAACAGGGAAAACTGCATCAGTGATGGGCAAAGGACTGCTGGAATTGTGCTCATCTATATTCGGGGCTGCCCCAACCTGGATAACCCAGGCTAGCCTAATCTTGGATTAGATAGATTCATGGAGGATAGGTCTATCAGTGGCTCCTAGCCATAGTGACTGAGGGCAACCTCCACATTCAGAGGCACTAAACCTCTGAATCCCAGAGCCAGGAGGCCATATCAGGGGAAGGTCTCGGTCTCTATGCCCTGTTGTTGGCCCTCCAGAGGAACCCATTGGCCACTGTGTGAGACAGGTTGCTGGACTAGATGGACCACTGGTCTGATCCAGCAGGGCCCTTCTTATGTTCTTAGATCTTGGGATTTAAGCAGGGTTGGCCCTGATTAGTACTTAGATGGAAGTCTAGGGTTGCTGCACACAAGCAGGCAATGGCAAACCACCTCTGAACGTCTCTTGCCTTGAAAGCCTTCCGGGGTTGCTGTAAATTAGCTATGACAGCACTTTCCACCACCATATTCTGGGCTACACACACACACACACACACATATACAGAGAGAGAGAGAAGGGGGGGAATTAAAGCAGACAAAAAGAATGAATGAAGAAGCAACCAGTCTTTAATCCCTAAAAGTTGCCAGTTTGGTGTAGTGGTTAAGAGCGCGGAGTCTAATCTGGGAGAACTGGGTTTGATTCCCCACTCTTCCACATACAGCTGCTGGTGTCAGTCACAAGGTCTCTCAGAGCTGTTCTCTCGAGGGCAGTTCTTGAGAGAGCTCTCTCAGCCCCACCTAACTCACAGGGTGTCTGTTGTGGGGAGGGGAAGGGAAAGGAGATTGTAAACCGCTCTGAGACTCCTTCAGGTAGTCGAGGGCGGGGTATAAATCCAGGCTCTTCTTTTTAAAGCTGCATGCTTTCATTTGTTTCACTAAATAGATTCAGTGATTTGCAGGGCAGAGTTATTCTGGAGCATTTACTCTGATGGGCTTAGATTGAAGTGATTCTACATAGGTTTGCACTGCAGGCCCTGAAGCATCAGATTGAAATCCATGGCAGTGGGAACATAGAACACCCTTGGATATAGCTCCTGGATAGTTTGATTCTTTATTCGCTTTTCTTGGATGTGAGGGCGATCAGGCTACAACATCTGTCACCCCATTAGCCTCGAGAGTTAATTTGGCTGATTTGGCTGACAGTGTGTCCCTTTCCTCTCTCAGCACTCCGTGTGCATCCCTCCCAAAGCTGCATGCTTGGTGGAAGAGGATGACCATCTCGGATAGGAGTGTACCATTCTTTGGTCAAGGGTATATGATAGCTGTATTTCCCTGCTAGAACCCTCAAACAAGCTCAAAATCCACTTGTTGAAATTTGTTTGCTGCTTTTCCACCCCCCCACCTCCATGTGATTACCTGTGAGCAGGGCAGCTACGTGTGGAGGCATTGTCCATGTGTACATTCCCTCTCTGTGACTGGCAAGATTACGAAAGCAGATCGCAAGATTCTTACCATCATCTCCAATTTAGAATTCTCTAGATGGTTTTTTTTTTTGCAAATGTAGAAGTTATTTCCATGGGGAAAATACGTACTGTATGAAATCAGTCACTGCCTTCCCCCCATCTACAGAGACAGGGATTTATTTTATTTTTATTTTATCTATTTTACTTTTGTTACTTATACTCCGCTTTTCTCACAGGGACTCAAGGTGAATTTCATAGAGTGAGCCAGTGCAATCGACAAAATGGGACATTCAATAACCATTGCATTAGGATATTAGAAGTCTGAAACCACCAGAAAGAGACAGAGGCATAGCACAAGCAGGGGTCATTTCCCGCAGGAGTGCACAGGAGTGGAGCTCCGGCAGTAAAGAGCCCAGGGGGCGGGCACATGCAACAAGCCCCACCCACTGCTCCCAGCAGCCCTCAGTCAGAGCAAGAAGCAGCCAGGTAAGTTGCAGAGCTCTCCCCTCCCCCCCTGGTCCAAAACAGTCCAGTGGCACCTTTAAGTCCAAGTTTTAATCAGGTACAAGCTCTCCCTCATCTGCGAGGACAGATCTGCACGTTCCCCCCCCCCAATAGCTAGCAATCCAAAACAGTCCAGTGAAGCCTGAGCAGTGGGTGTTGCCTTCTGACACACTTCCGGTGATGTCAAGGGGTGTGACATATGCAAATAAGTTATGCTAATGAGCTCCTGCACCTCTTTTTCTACAAAATGACCCCTGAGGATAAGTATTCCCCTGACACATTAAGTGGTACAGAAATTACATTAATAGGATCCGCCTTACAATAAGCTATACACAGCTGTATAGACCACAGTCCTTAATCATTTATCCAAGCAAGTTTGTAGAACCATTTTCTGCACTGCAACCCGATTACTTGCGCAGAAAATCCCTCTTGAATCAATCAGTTTTACATAGTTTGTGAAAAGCCAGGAGAGTAGATCTCCTTGGGCAGCCATTTCACAAGATGGGAACCACAATGGAGAAAGCAGATGTATGGGCAGTTGTCGATTTTGCCTGTTTGCCCCTATGTAAATACAAAGGTTTTTTTTTTAATGATCAGTTTTAACTCAGTGTACAACATTCATAGCTGTAGACAGTTAGGACTGCTGTAGGCTATAAAACATGGGGGAGGAATTGTTCCTCTGATTTTATTTCCTTTAAAAAAAAAATCACATTCACCCCCCCACACCGAACATTACCTTGGTTAAGGATAGCATGTTTTCTTATGATTTGCTGTGTGCTCAGATGGCTTCTAAACTGAGAGGTGAAGGCTACAAGCCTGCCCTAAGGCTATCAAGAAGAATCCCTTATTTACAAGCCCAGATATGCAGAGGCTGAGTTTTGCTTACTTGGGATTCAGCAAAAGATTCTGTGCACAAGCTTAGGACTCCTTCCGTCACTCTCATCGCCCATTAGGACTCCTTCCACCCCTCCTCCTCCTATTATTTTATAAGCCGTCTTGAGCATTCATTGAATGCAAAGGAGGCCTAGGAATGTTTTAAATATATAAGTGAAGTTAGATGCGTGTGCTGTGGATGCAGGTTTCCATACTGTAGCAATAACTGAAGACAGGGAGCAAGGTCGCTCTGGCCACTGCTGCAAATTCTCTTCTTTTTCCTCCTCTAGTAATGAAAAGTGAGGCAAAAGTTGTGTGGGTCATTACCAAAGCCAATGAAATAGATCAGAATTGGGCATCCCACAATGCTGTGTGATATCAGCACTGCTAATATGTTATAGTCCAGAAGAGAAGACAGAGAGCTGTTGCATTCCCTGGCAGCCACATATTGGGTTGGATCCCATGGATCTGTTCTGCTCATAGCGGCACTTAAACCGGCACAAGGAACCTTCTTCTATCACACAGAGCTCTTCTGCAAGCAGAAGAGCATCTTCACAGGGGAAGACTCATTTGTCCAGTGAAGGTACTATCAGGGATTTGCACCTGGAAGAAAAAAAAATAAAGATTTATCAGGCTCAAATTTTGGGAGGGCCATATATACCCGTATATCATGGTACCTGAGCCCCCTGAAGCAGATTCTGGGGGAATTCACATTTGGGTTTTTCCACAATTCCAGAATTATTTGGATTCTGAGGGATGGTGGTGTGTGTGTTGCAGTGGCTGTTTTTCAACCAAATGATACCAAAATTCCAGGAGTGCTCGCCATTCACTAAAGAACCACCAAGTTTCAAGAGAATTGGAACAAGGTCTCCACTTCCTCAGGGCCCTTAACAAGATGCCCTCTGCCATTCTACTTGAACACCAGCAAACTGGGAGGAAAGAAAGACCTTGCGCCCACAAAGGAGGGAGGGAAGGAGGAGGAGCCAGCCACATTTATATTCTGTTGGGCCCTGGGCTTGGCTTGTGCCAGCTGGATGCCACCCTTCCCAAGCTGGGGAAGACTACTGCCAGCTAGGAGCTGCCTTTCTTAGGCCAGACAACACTCAATTGAATCTGACTGAAAGGGAGAAATACCACTGCCTGGGGAATTCAGAGAATCAAAATGCCTCCTGCTACTGATGGTAAGCACTTGAACCCACACACAGAAAAATGAATTGTGTGTGTGTGTGTATTTCATAATACTTAAGAATCCCAGAGTTGTATAACCATTCCAGAAAATCATGATAACAACTAGGGATGGGCATGAACTAAAACCGTGAAGCAAAATTTGTCACAAATTTTGCCCTGTTCATGGTTTGGTGAATCAAAGTTTGTGGTGGGCCTACCGTCATGAACTGCCAAGAACTTTTAAAGCCGTTCATGGTGAGTCATGGATAGAACAGAAAGCAAGGGTTCGTGAAAGGTGCAAAAACGGCTGAGTGGCAGGGAGGCACTCACCACTGCTCAGCTATTTTGGGCTGTCTTGTGCAGTCCCTTTAAAGTTTAAAGTGCAGTCCCCATCACACAGCTGTTTTTTGCGCTTTCTGCAAACCTCATTTAAAATACTACAATCCCTTTCAACAGGGTTTGCGGGACCACAAACTACAAACCAATTTTGGTTCACAAACAAAACGATTTGGTTTGGTTCATGGGTTGGTTCATGGTTCGGTCACGAATTGACACATTTTTCCAGTTCCTGGCCATCCCTAATAACGACCTGAAAGTGATTTTCACATATATTTTCATTTGGGAATTCCAGAATGTACACACCTAAGCACCGTCATCAGCAGAATGGATGCGAGGGTAGGGATGTGCCCCTTGAAAAAAAGCAATGGCATTTTTGGATCTGGATACCAGGGGGCCAGACAATGTTGGTATTCCTGGTTATCCGGTTTGCAAATACCATTTTGATATCTGGATCTGAATTTTTTTCAGGATTCCAATATTATTCATCTCCATTATTCCCTGGCTGTGGCTCTCAGGTACCTCAGGCAGGTCTTTCATGTCATCTACTACCTGATCGTTCCATTTGTATGTGGAAATATGACAAGAAACCTGCACATTTTCAAAATATTTTGCTCAAAGGGGGGGGGATTCACTGGCAAAGCAACATCTTTCTGAATCATACAGATTACGCTGGTTGATCTCTGGCTTTTGAAACAGAAATGAGGTGTTCATGAACTCTGGCTGATCTGCATCCCAGTCAACAATGTGCTGATGGTAAAGCAGCAGAGAAGACCCCTGCCTTGCTCTATTATGTGGCTTGTCTATTTTGTGGCTCTATTATGACAATGGATGAATTAACATCACTGTAAATCCCCACAAAGGAAAAGTTCTACTGATTGATCCAGCAACATCTCTCACCATAGCAACTATTTATGTTTGATGAAGAAGGCCATGGCTCATCCCGAGCATTGCTGTTGGCGTTCTACAATAACCTCTCCCCTCTTGGACCAATTTACTGATTTCTCCTCCTTGCTTTCTTTCCTGACAGTTTCCTTGCATTAAGAACTGAACAGAAGGATCGAGCCCCTCCCCCACTGTTATCTTCTGCCCCTGATTCTAAGAGCTTTGAGAAGATTAGAACATGATTTCACTCGTTTGATGTACTTAGCTCAGAGCTGAGAAATTACTATTTGCAGTCCGTCTTTGCAGTCAGCGTTGGATTTGCACAGTGTGACTTGGAGTGTTTGCCAAAGGGGGGGCCAAAGGGGGAAAAACAAAACAAACACAGAACTGTTTCAGATCTCTAAATGACATGAAGAGACATCCAAAATATTTGTGAGCAGAATGTGGATGAATGCATTTTGTTTTGTACTGTCTCAGAGCTGCCAGTAGGGGGCACAAACCCCCTAACAGTGGGAAATGAGGTTCCTCTATGATTGCACTGTAGCACCAGCTTAGGGGTTATGGTCCATTGCAAAAGCACATGCTTTGCATACAGGAGGAAAGAGCTTTCTCTGGTCAGGATCTGGAGAAAACCACTAAAAGCCAGTATGCTGGATAGGCTGATGGTCTGACTCTGTCAATTCAACAGGCTAATGAATAGGGAATCCTTGTCCTTACTCAATTATTGTGAGCCAGTTGCATAGTACAGGGAGAAAGGTTTGAGTAGCCAACAGCTGATGGGGAGGCGGGGTTTAAAAACAATTGGAACATTGCAACGAAGAAACAACTTTACCTATAGGACATTTTATTTTTATTGCTTTCTTACATTTTATTATAATTGCTTTCTTACTGTTATGAGTGTAGTCAAATGGCTTCAGAATTTGCCTACTTTACTGAAGTGTTTTCTGTGGCTTGGATCTCACCTAGTCTCACCTAGAATTTGTACGTGTGCAAACCGTACTGATTCACACCGGTTTCCCCCTTCAGCAAGAGGCATCAAATATCCCCCCCCCCCTGCTTTCCCCAGGGTTCTCCCGCACCCAGGCAGTAGTATTTCAGGTGATGTTTGGGGCTGTCATGGGGCTGGCAAAAATCACCCCTGCTTTTTTGGGGCCTGTGGATTTGCTAGGCTGTATACAAGCCTTTATTTATTCTTTAGTTCATTTATGGTCCACATTTTTCACAGTCTTAAGGTGGCTTGCAATAAAATAAAACCATCAATAACAATAAAGACTAGAAACACAACAGTTTCCCAACTAAAATAGTGTTTTAAAAATCAACCACTTGATTAATAACCTGGATAAACAGAAATGTTCTGTCCTTGCACCTAAAAGAAAACCATGTAGGCACCAGGTGAGCCTCTACAGGAAGGGCATTCCACGAATGAGATTTATTTATTTATTCATTTCTCAAATGTATACCATCTACAGAAGGGGGACCCGCGATACTTGCGGGGGGGAACGCTCAACGGGAGAAGCAGCCGCAGGTGAGCCTTCTCCCCTGCCCCCCGTCCCTGGCACCCACGGCGAGGCCTGACCTTGGCCCGCCAAGCTTCCCCCTCCCCTAGGAGTGGCAGCGCCGGTGCCTCGCTGGCCCACCAAACTTCCCTCCTCCGGCGGTGGTGCCTTTTCCCCTCCCCCCCCCCCCCCCCCCGGCGGCGGGGCCTTGCCGGCCCGCCAAACTTTCTCCTCCTCCCCGTGTTGTCGGCGAGGCTTTGCCGGCCCGCCAAACTTTCCCCCTTCCTGGCCCACTGAAATTTCACTGTGATCGCCCCAGATGTGCAGGAAAATCTCCCTGCCCCCCAGGTGCCCCTGATGTGCGGATTTCGATATCCTTTGCTGCCTTTGCTATTATTTATACCATCTATCTCACCTTTGAAAGGGGGACACAGAGAGCAGGGCTTGTGAAGTAGATCTTATCTGGTGGGCTAGACAATATGGAAGGGGGTGGTCCTTCATGTACCCTGGCCCAAAACCTTTAGGGCTTTAAAGGTAACAACCAGCACTTTGAATTGTCACTGAAAACAACTGGGCAGCCAGTGCAGATCTTTCAGCATTCATACAATGCTGACAATGGTCTGGCTGCTGCGTTTTGGAGGAGCTGAAGTTCCCAGACTGTTTTCAAAGGCAGCCCCCCATAAGGTGCATGACAGTAATCAAACCTGGATATAATCAGAGCATGGATCATTGTAGTCATATCATGCTTTTTGAGGTGTGGCCATAGCTGGCATATTAGCCAAAATGAATAAAATAATTAAAAAAAATAAAATGGGAGCTGTGGTGGCTCAAGTGGTTAAGACGCTGAACTGCAGGCTGTGGAAGGTCAGTAGTTCAGCAGTTCAAGACCCGGGTTGCCGCACGACGGAGTGAGCTCCCGTCTCTAGTTCCAGCTCCTGCCAACCTAGCATTTCGAAAGCAAGAAATTGCAAGTAGATAAATAGGTACCACTTTGGTGGGAAGGGAACAGCGTTCCGTGTGCCTTGGTGTTTAGTCATGCCGGTCACATGACCACGGAAACGTCTTCGGACAGCGCTGGCTCTTCGGCTTTGAAACGGAGATGAGCACCGCAACCCTAGAGTCGGATTCGACTGGCTTTCGAGCAAGGGAACCTTTACCTTTTTAATAAAAGGCACTATGTACCACAGAGAAGCTTCAGCTGTAGACCAGGATCCAGTAGTATCCCCAAACTATAAAGCGGTTCTTTCACGGTATTATGCAACCCCTCTAGTACTGGCTGATTCTTCAGTCCTTTAGTAGCTTTGTCATTGACCAGCAGCACCTCAGTTTTGTCTGGACTGAGCTTCAATTTGTTGGCCCCCATCCATCTCACGACTTTCTCCAGCACCTGTTTAGGACTTCCACAGACCCATTAACTCAGCTGTTAAGGAGTAGAGCTGGGTGTTATCTGCATATTAGAGGCACTCCAAATCCCCTGATGACTTCCCCCAGCAGTTTCCTGTAGATGTTAAACAGCATGGCGGACTAGATGGAACCCTGCAGGTAAATGGGTTTTATATATTTGCTTACTTTATTATCCTCTTTTCTTACAGAAAGAACAAGGTGTATTCTAAAAATTAAAAGTCAACAATGGCCCTGGTCAGATGTGCCGGAAAACATGGGGGGGGGAGCGTGGCTATTTGCACCGTCGCATTCTGATGCGCTATTATGCGATCAGATGCGACGGCGGCTTCCCCGCAGCAAAGAGGACGACGGGGGAGGAAGCCACGCACCGTCACGATCACACTGGGAGGCTTCCATAGGCGACCCGTGGCAAAGCGTTTGCCACTACCTTCGTTGAGGTAGTTTTTTACTGCGCAGCTTTGGCAGCTTGCCATGGGTTAACATAAGAACATAAGAGATGCCAATGTTGGATCAGGCCAAAGGCCCATCCAGTCCAACACTCTGTATCACACAGTGGCCAGAAATACCAGTGCCATCAGGAGGTCCACCAGTGGGGCCAGGACATTAGAAGCCCTCCCACTGTTGACCCCCCCAAGCACCAAGATGACAGAGCATCACTTGCCCCAGAGTCCCTATCTATACCTTGTGGCTAATAGCCACTGATGGACCTCTGCTCCATATGCTTATCTAATTCCCTTTTGAAGCCGTCCATGCTTGTAGCTGCCACCACTTCCTGTGGCAGTGAATTCCAAGTGTTAATCACTCTTTGGGTGAAGAAGTACTTCCTTTTATCCGTTCTAACCCGACCGCTCAGCAATTTCATGGAGTGCCCACGGGTTCTTGTATTGTGAGAAAGGGAGAAAAGTACCTCTTTCTCTACCTGCTCTTTCCCATGCATAATCTTATAAACCTCAATCATGTCACCCCTCAGTCGTCGTTTCTCCAAGCTAAAGAGCCCTAAGCGCCTTAACCGTTCCTCATAGGGAAAGTGTTCCAACCCTTTTATCATTCGAGTTGCTCTTTTCTGCACTTTTTCCAAAGCTATAATATCCTTTTTAAGGTGTGGTGACCAGAATTGCACACAGTATTCCAGATGAGGTCGCACCATTGATTTATATAGCGGCATTATGATATTGGCTGATCTGTTTACAATACCCTTCCTAATAATCCCCAGCATAGCATTGGCCTTCTTTATTGCAGTCACACACTGTCTCGACATTTTCAGTGAGTTATCTACTACAACTCCAAGATCTCTCTCTTGATCTGTCTCTGCCAGTTCAGACCCCATCAATGTGTATTTATATTTAGGATTTTTGGCTCCAATGTGCATCACCTTGCACTTGGCCACATTGAACCCCATTTGCCATGTTGACGCCCACTCGCCCATCTTTGACAGATCCCTTTGGAGTGCCTCACAATCCTCACTGGTTTTCACCACCCTGAACAACTTCGTATCATCCGCAAATTTAGCCACTTCACTGCTTACTCCCATCTCCAAATCATTAATGAACAAGTTAAAAAGCAGTGGACCAAGTACTGATCCCTGTGGTACCCCACTGCTTACACCCCTCCACTGGGAGAACTGCCCATTTATACTCACTCTCTGTTTTCTATTAATTAGCCAGTTTTTGATCCATAAAAGGACTTGTCCTTTTATCCCATGATTTTTGAGCTTGCTTAGGAGCCTTTGATGAGGAACTTTATCAAAAGCTTTCTGGAAGTCAAGGTAAATAATATCTATTGGATCCCCCTTGTCCACATGTTTGTTCACCCCCTCAAAGAACACTAACAGGTTAGTGAGACAAGATCTTCCCTTACAGAACCCATGTTGAGTCTGCCTCAATAGGTTTTGTTCATCTATGTGCCTACTAATTCTTTCCTTAATAATGGTTTCCACCAATTTACCCGGTATCGACGTCAGACTGACTGGCCTGTAATTTCCCGGATCTCCTCTGGAACCCTTTTTAAAGATGGGAGTGACATTAGCTACCTTCCAGTCCTCAGGAATGGAGGCTGATTTTAAGGAGAGATTACATATTTTTGTCAGGAGATCCACAAGTTCACAATTGAGTTCTTTCAGAACTCTCGGATGTATGCCATCTGGGCCTGGTGATTTATCAGTTTTTAAGTTGTCTATCAGTTTTAGGACCTCCTCTCTCATCACCTCAATCTGATTCAGGTCTTTCAACACCCCTTCCGAACTCAGCGGCTCTGGAGTGGGCAAGCACCTCTCATCTTCCACAGTGAAGACGGAGGCAAAAAATGCATTTAGCTTCTCAGCCATTTCCCTATCATCCTTCAGTACTCCTTTTACCCCTTTTACCCCTGTGGTTTGCCACAGGAGTGCTACGCCTCCCAGATGTTCCCGTGTAATCATGCCCAGATACGCTGCGGGACTCCCGTGCCGTCAGTGGGGCAAATGCTCCATGTGAACAGGGTCAATAAATATTACTGTTACTCTGCAGGTATATAGATCCCACATGACATATAAGTGGCCAACTTACCAATCACTGTGAAAGCCCCATAAGCACCAGGATGAGACCATCTTTTTTAAAAAAACGAATTAATTTAAATAACAGAGTTCAGTAATGCATGCTAGTACAGATATTAGTTTTTAACAGTAGATAACTGTCATCAACCAGAGAAGCAAGGTTCTTCAAAGCTCATTAGAGGTCCACTGGAACTCTGGTAGCCACTTGCATTCCCAGGGAAGAGAGCCATAAAGCATACATGCACAGGGGAAGGGATGAAGTAATTGGGAGACTCTGCCCTTTTTACTTGTTCAGAGGCAAACTGTACTAGTGCTCCCCAAGCTATTGGTAACATGGGGGGGGCTGGATTTAACTTGGAGTGGTGGCAACCAAAGAGTAACATGTTGCATGCACATAAACATGCTACACAAATATAAACATACACAGATCAAGGGCAGGTTTATGACAGATACTACTTGACTTGGGTTGAGTCCAATAATCAGGATCTGAATTTTTGCTGAGCCCTAAAGTTGTTTGACTATCATGGGGCAGCCACTTTCTTTCAACCTAACTAATTCCACAGGGTTGTTGGAAGATTTAAAAAAGGGTAATGCTATTTTCAGTTTGCTCTAAGATCTCTCAAGAAAGGAATACTGTTGTAAGAAATAAATAAAACAATGATCTCTTCTGCAGTTTTCATTTTCTTATGTTACTTTTGTGTTTATATGTTGATGCTGTCACTAGGAATATATCTGAGACTGGTAAAAGCATCTTGGGTAGGGGTGTGCATTTGGCAGAAACCGAGCTGAATAAATACCCCAAAATACCTTATCAATATATTTCAGGTATTATGTAAGCTGAATATAGATCAGAGCACTATATTTGGCTACTGATGTAGCTGAGCCCGAAAAAGCTGATTTTATTTGGTTTTTCTTTGGGTGCTTTCAGCTATACAGAAATTGATAAGTCAGGCCAGCCATTTAAACCTTACAACTAAGGAGCAGAGCTCCCCTTCACCTGTTCTGTTTAAATGCCTGGCAGTCATATCAGGGCTCCCTTTCTCCCCCACTCCAGAGCAGGGGAAAATTAAATGGAGTACTGAAATGGCTTCCTCCCAAGGTAACCAATCAGTCTGGTGGGTCTGCCTGTCTGCTGATCGGCTTGTATGAGAGGAAACCTTTAAACCCCCTTTCTCTTTTCTCCCTGATGCATGTTGCTGCTGCAGCATAACTCAGGGAGGGAAGGGAAAGAAACTTACCTTCCCTTGTCTCCCTGACACATGCCACTGCCATGGCATGACTTGGAGAGGGGAGGGAGCTGAATAAATTTGGCAATACCAATTATTTCCTGAATCCCAATATCATACTGATATTGGGATTCGGGAATATTGGTATATACTGATAGTTTTCAGGTTTGGTATACCCGAATCCAAAAAATACTGATTTTTTGTGTGTGCTCATCCCTAATCTGGGGGTCTCAGAGCATCTATCATCATACTTCTGCCTCTTCCATTATATTTCCCATGGACTAAATCTTTTTGATAACAAGTGCCATGTGTCTCCAGTTCTCCAATTATCCCAGCAAAAGTCAACCTATAACATCTAAAACTTGGGCAGGAGTTGGAAATTTAGACAACAGTTACAGCTTTATTGTAAAAGATGAAAATGAGTGTCAAGATTTTTATGTTAGGATGTGCAAGATGAAACAGAATGTCGTACTACTAAGACAAGCATGCTTGTTAAAAATGAAGGGGGGGGGGAACCCTGTAAACAAGATAAAGCTAACAGTAAAATCAAAGTAATCAGTATGATGGTATTATAAAAACATGAAAAAGGGGGAGGGGATAGTCCTAGTAGTACATCAACGTGAACTTGGTGAGACAATCTTATGAACCTAATTATTGCAGCTTTGACTTTTAAAGTAAAAGAAGTAGTGCCAAGATGATTAATAGAGTTTTATTGGTTTTATTTCTGGAACTATAGCAAAGTTCCTTGTTCGACATTACACTATAGCAGAAGAAATTTCAGAGAGCAAGCCACATGTGACTGAGACCTTCCTTCTGTGGAGAATGAATGGTCAAAAAGTGAATAGCTTAAAATAATATTCTTTAATTTCATATCTACCATAAGTTCAGTTATTGAGCTGTGCACGTAGCAGCTCAAAGCTATCTACCATGAGTTCAGTTGTTGCACTGTGCATTTGGGCAGCCAGAGGAAGGCTGTTGTCCCATTGATCAGATGTCAGAGACCTTTGGGAGGTTGTACCCCACTTATCCCTTCCCTGGAGATCAAGGAAAGAACAGTACAGCCCCACTGAGGTGTGCACTTCCGTAAACAGATCACCCCTTTGTTCTTATATTACCAAATATTGGTTTGTTTCTTTTAGACTGTGAAGCTGAAGGAAGGGTCAATGTCTTGCTTTCATGTCTGTACAGGGTTCAGTTAATGCATATGCTTGGGGAGATACCTCCAGATTGGCATTTTCCAGTTTGAAACTTGAACCCTTCTTATCCTTCATTCTACTGTCTCATTGTAAAGAATGTGTTTTGGGATGACATTTCTGTTGATCAAGTGAGGTAACAGGTAATTAAAAATATAGGGAGAATCAAATGGCAAATTACAAGAACAAACGGTACTGCCTCCTAAAGAGCGGAAGTCTCGGGCTTCCGAGCGGAAGTGGCTTGACACCCCAGGAGTGATCAGATGTCAGAAAAGTGCAGCTAGAACCGGAGAATCAGGAAAACACCACTTGGGGACCTGGTAACAAAATACTCCATTTTAAAGGAGGTTTGAGCCAAAAAGCGATGGCTGGGGGCGGTGTGCAGATGTTGGGTGTGTGAACGTGGATATAAAATCCATTACTGAAGCATGCTGAAAGTGGACTAAACAGCCCGTCTGATTGCACCATAGATGTCTCCAACTGTGTAGATGTAAAAGCAGCACTTACAATCTATCTTAATTGCTTGTAAAAGATACATCCGAGGATGATTTAGGGCACACTAATCAAGCATGTATTGCTGGTTCCTCCACCAGTCGCCATGCTGAATACTAGCAATACCACAGATGCAAAATGGCTCGCAATCCCACTTATGTTGAATGGCGAACAAATCTTGGAGGTAATCAATACAGAGGCTCCACACAAATACATGTTTTGAAACCAAGCAAGCTTGAAAAATTATTGCATTTTTGTGACGTACTTACCATCCCCGTATCCAACAGAACTGGCAGCCTTTAACAAAGACAGACTCATAATCACCACAGAAATTCATTTCAACTGTTATTAGGGTTGGAACGATTGGTTTCCCAAGCATGAGGTTTTCACAGTAATTTTTTTCTGTAAGTGATAAAACCAAAAGTGTAATAAGGAATTGGATCATTCATTGGCTTGGTTTGTTGCCTGTTCTCCAAGTGTTGGGATATCCATCGCAATCTGATGGTCCTGAGAACTTCACTGTAAAGAAGAAATTCTAGCCCTGCCATACACATTATATGGAATGTGCACACATTCAACTCATGTTCATTATTAAAATAAAACCAAGTACTGGTAGCAGCCATGACAGTCCGGTCTAGCCTGACCTTTTCAAAGCTTGTAAGCAGAGTGGGAGTCCACCAAGGAAGACAGTGCTATGTGGAGGAAAGCAGTGACAAACCACATCCACTCAACATCATTCATCCTTTTTTGTCTTTAATCCTTTTCGTATAGCCCAGAATATGGTGGTAGAAAGGGTTAGAACCTAAGAACATAAGAGACGCCAATGTTGGATCAGGCCAAAGGCCCATCCAGTCCAACACTCTGTGTCACACAGTGGCCAAAAATACCAGGTGCCATCAGGAGGTCCACCAGTGGGGCCAGGACATTAGAAGCCCTCCCACTGTTGACCCCCCCCAAGCACCAAGAAGACTAGAGCATCACTTGCCCCAGAGCCCCTATCTATACCTTGTGGCTAATAGCCACCGATGGACCTCTGCTCCATATGCTTATCTAATTCCCTTTTGAAGTCGTCCATGCTTGTAGCCGCCACCACCTCCTGTGGCAGTGAATTCCATGTGTTAATCACTCTTTGGGTGAAGAAGTACTTCCTTTTATCCATTCTAACCCAACCGCTCAACAATTTCATGGAGTGCCCACGAGTTCTTATATTGTGAGAAAGGGAGAAAAGTACCTCTTTCACTACCTGCTCTTTCCCATGCATAATCTTATTAACCTCGATCATGTCACCCCTCAGTCGTTGTTTCTCCAAGCTAAAGAGCCCTAAGCGCTTTAACCTTTCTTCATAGGGAAAGTGTTGCAACCCTTTTATCATTTGAGCTGCACTTTTCTGCACTGTCAAGTCACAGTTGACTTTCGGCAGTTGACTTTTCTGTCAAGTCACAGTTGAGTTTCGGCAGCCTCATGGGGTTTTCAAGGTGAACAGAGGTGGTTTACCATTGCCTTCCTTCGTAGAACATAACTTCATGGAGGTCTTCAAGTCACATTTCACCTTACCAGGACCTGGATAAAGGTATGCTTGAACTGCATGTCCAAGTATACATGATGTGTATAGTCTTTTTTTCAAATGTTATTTGGGGGTATCCAACCATGTGCTTCAGGAACACATGCTTCTCATGAACCTCCTGTTATACATGGCTGTCATTTAATTTAAATATGGAACCACACATATTTTCAGCTTCAGTACATGCCGCAAATGGGATGACAAGATAGGGTGGGACGGGATACAGGTTTATTTGTTAGGTTAGAGTAAGATTAAGGATTAGCAGTTGGGTACAACAGGAGTACTAGTGACTTCCACAAGTGGCACTCCAATGGTGCATTCCATCCATAAGCCAAATTTTAGGTTGGTCTGAGGTACTGCGAAGGCACTGCGAAGGCCGTCTTAATGGTAGCGATTGGACAAGGGATACCAGTGCTCCTGGGGAGGGGAACGTATAGCAGTGGGACCAGGCAGGAAGTCAAGGGAAGGAGGTGGAGAAGTAGAAGAGCTTGGCCCCCTTCCAGCCTGCATCCCATCCTGAAAGTAGCTGGAAGAGGGGCTAGGATTAATGACCCCCCCTCTGACATTGGTGTTGTATAACACCAGGTCCATAAATAATAAGACCTCAATCCTTCAGGATTTCTTGCTAGAGCAGGGAATGGACCTGGCATGCGTGACTGAGACTTGGGTGTGAGATGGGGAGACAGTAGCTCTCTCCCAGCTGGTTCCGCCTGGGTTCTTGGTCCTTCACCAATCACTGACTGAGGGGAAGGGGGGAGGAGTGGCTCTATTCATTCGGGAGGCTTACTCCTTCAGGGTGATCCCACTGCTGAAGCTTGAGGGTATCAAGTGCTCAGGCCTAGTATGAAGCCGGGGAGAGTTTGGCTATTTGGCTAGTGTACCGGCCGCCTAATGCACCGACCAATAGCCTGTCATCCCTGGCTGAGCCCGTGTCAGGTTGGGCATTGGCGCACCCTAGGCTGATAGTCATGGGTGACTTCAACGTCCATGCTGATGATGCGGCCTCCGCTCAGGCAATGGACCTGATATTGTCCATGGTGGCACTAGGACTCTCCCAATATATAATGACCCCCACTCATCAGGCCGGGCACACACTTGACCAGATCTTCATGGCGGGGGTTACAGTGGACCAGATCACTGCTTTGGCAGTGCCATGGTCAGACCACCATGCCCTGAAGGCCCATGTGAATGTTTCACCCCAACCCTGTTTGGGCAGCAAGCATATTTTGGTTCACCTGTGGAGCCAGATGGACCCTCAATGGCTTCAGATGGCACTGTGGGAACCTATGCCCCCTGGTGGCTCATTAGATGAGCTAGTCAAGGACTGGCATGACTGGCTGTCAGCAGCCATCAACGAGATTGCTCCCTGATGCCCTCTGCGCCCCCGCTCTAAGCAGGCTCCTTGGTTTAACCAGGAGCTGCGGCTGATAAAATGAGGGCTCAGACGACTAGAAAGATGTTGGCAGTGCACTCATGATGAAGCAACAAGAGCATCCTATTGGATGTTTATGAGATCTTATGAGATGGTAGTCGAAGCCACAAAGATAGAGTTCTACGTGGCCACGGTTGTGTCTGCTAGCTCACGCCCGGCACAATTGTTTAGGACTATTCAGTCATTAACAGAGTTGCCACAGGGCAGACCAAATGCTAGGGAATTGGCTATCATCAGTGAGGCTTTTGCAAGCTATTTTGCAGATAAAATCCTGTTGCTCCGCCGCGATCTCCCCGCCACAGTTGAGACAGTGAGTGAACTCGAGGCTCCATGCGTGTCTTCTGGTTCTATTCTGGATTATTTCAGTCCACTCAGCCTTGAGGAAGTTGACAAATTGCTCTCAACAGTACGCCCAACCATGTGCAACCGTGATCTGTGCTCTTCATGGCTCATAAAAACTGGCCACGAGGGGTTTCTTTTTCTTTTCTTTTTTCATCCCCCTGGGGGGAGGTTTTAATTGGTTTTTTGTTACACACTACAAAACTACAACAGAAAATATAAGGAAGGGAACTTCATCTAGGGGATAAAGAAAAAGACCCAAAACTAACTAAAAACCCAAGAGTAGGACATCAGCTTGACACCATGCTATTTTCAAAAAGATACTCATAATACATCGAATTTAGTCGGTTATGCTAGATGAATTATCATTTAACCATCCCTTTTAACTGTTTAAAGAAATCCCCAGAGCATCCCCAAGTTATTACACATTTCTTCAGGCACAAATCAGAGTCCTTCAACCCTTATTTATTCTAATCTTTTTTAATCCTCAATTTATAAGAACTTTTGGGGGCAGCCGCCCCATTTTCAGAGAGGGAGTCCTCGTCCGAAGACCCCGAGCCCAACTCGCCATCAGATTTGCTTTCTTTTTCCTCCTCTTTGCCCTCTTCTGGTTCCCCAAGCTGTGTCCGCAGAAATTCACGTGCTTTAAAAACAGAGTCAATCTTTTCTTTTTTATCGTTAATCTTGAAAGTGATGCATTCTGGGATTAACCACTTGTAACTGATGCCATTTGTTTTTAAGAAAAGGATTAATTCTTTATAGTTCTTTCTCTTTTGTCTTATATCAAATGGAATATCTTTTAAAATGCTGATATTATTGCCTCCAATTTTCAAGGGTGTTCCCAAATTTGCTTTCAAAATAGCATCTCTCACGTGTCTCTTCGAGAATCTGACCACTATTTCCCTAGGCAGATTATTTTTTTCTTGAGATACGATGAATAAGATCTGTAGATCACATCCATCTCACTGCAAAGGTATTCCGCTGTTAAATCTGTCACTGGGGTATTGCTTCACTCAGACGTTGCTTCAGATTCTCTCCTACATTTTCCTGGACCCCTTGGAACCGTAGGACCAAATTTGGTTTATCCATTTGTAGCTGTAAAAGCTTTGACTCTTCTGTAACTTGCTTCATTTCCAGCTTTTGCACCTTTTTCTTAACTTTTTTAGTAGTGACGTCCATTTCCTTCACCTTGTGTCCCATTTGTTCTGTTGCTTTTAAGGCTTGTGTCAGTTGAATCTGCTGCTCTACCACACTCTGCCCAATTACTGACAGTTGTTGTTTAGTGCCAGGTACCCTCAGGGATATTATGAACAAGTCCCTCATTGAGGAACTGTTCCCAGGGGTACTCAAGGAAGTGATGGTCTGCCCTCTCTTGAAAAAGCCATCTCTGGACCCGGCCGAATTGGCCAACTATCAGCTGGTTTCCAATTTCATCTCATGCCTTAACTGTGTATCCCAGCAGCAAGCACTACCCTCGATTCTCCTGATATACATAGTCACAATTTTTTTCTGAATGGGCTACCACATTTATTTTATTATTTATTTATTACTTTCAATTTATATCCCGCCTTGCCGGGAAAACTGGCTCAAGGCAGCGTACAGACAGATAAAATACAATAAAACAATAAAATGCAATAAAATTCATGTAAACAGCAATTACATAAAGTGCTAGTACAGAAATTCACGTGCTTTAAAAACAGAGTCAATCTTTTCTTTTTTATCGTTAATCTTGAAAGTGATGCATTCTGGGATTAACCACTTGTAACTGATGCCATTTGTTTTTAAGAAAAGGATTAATTCTTTATAGTTCTTTCTCTTTTGTCTTATATCAAATGGAATATCTTTTAAAATGCTGATATTATAGCCTCCAATTTTCAAGGGTGTTCCCAAATTTGCTTTCAAAATAGCATCTCTCACGTGTCTCTTCGAGAATCTGACCACTATTTCCCCAGGCAGATTATTTTTTCTTGAGGTACGATGAATAAGATCTGTAGATCACATCCATCTCACTGCAAAGGTATTCCGCTGTTAAATCTGTCACTGGGGTATTGCTTCACTCAGACGTTGCTTCAGATTCTCTCCTACATTTTCCTGGACCCCTTGGAACCGTAGGACCAAATTTGGTTTATCCATTTGTAGCTGTAAAAGCTTTGACTCTTCTGTAACTTGCTTCATTTCCAGCTTTTGCACCTTTTTCTTAACTTTTTTAGTAGTGACGTCCATTTCCTTCACCTTGTGTCCCATTTGTTCTGTTGCTTTTAAGGCTTGTGTCAGTTGAATCTGCTGCTCTACCACACTCTGCCCAATTACTGACAGTTGTTGTTTAGTGCCAGGTGCCCTCAGGGATATTATGAACAAGTCCCTCATTGAGGAACTGTTCCCAGGGGTACTCAAGGAAGTGATGGTCTGCCCTCTCTTGAAAAAGCCATCTCTGGACCCGGCCGAATTGGCCAACTATCAGCTGGTTTCCAATTTCATCTCATGCCTTAACTGTGTATCCCAGCAGCAAGCACTACCCTCGATTCTCCTGATATACATAGTCACAATTTTTTTCTGAATGGGCTACCACATTTATTTTATTATTTATTTATTACTTTCAATTTATATCCCGCCTTGCCGGGCAAACTGGCTCAAGGCAGCGTACAGACAGATAAAATACAATAAAACAATAAAATGCAATAAAATTCATGTAAACAGCAATTACATAAAGTGCTAGTACAAACAGTGCAAACAGATGACGGTGGTTTCCTGTACATGATCCAGTTAGAAAAGACCATCCGACGTTGTAACAGGGCCATGGCATATTCAACTTACGATGGTACATTCATCAGTGGTGGCTCCTAATCGAAGGCCTGGTGGAAGAGCTCTGTTTTACAGGCCCTGCGGAACTGTAAAAGGTCCCGCAGGGCCCTGATGTCCTTCGGGAGCTCATTCCACCGGTGTGGAGCCACCACTGAAAAAGCCCTGGCCTTTGTGATGGCCAGTCTGGCGTCTTTTGGGCCAGGGAGAGTCAGGCAATTTTGCGTCCATGACCTCAGTGCTCTCTGGGGCACATATGGGGAAAGGCGGTCCCTCAGGTAGGCAGGTCCCGACCATATAGGGCTTTAAAGGTCAAAACCAGCACCTTGAAACGAATCCGGTATGCTATTGGCAGCCAGTGCAATGCCTTCAGCACAGGCTGGATGTGATCTCGTATAGGGAGCACCATCAACAGCCTGGCTGCCACATTTTGCACCAGCTGCAGCTTCCGGATTTGAGACAAGGGCAGCCCCATGCAGAGAGCATTGCAGTAGTCTAATCTCGAGGTGACCATAGCATGGGTCACTGTTGTAGAGGAAATGGAAAGCAAACTCCCAGGTGAAGATCCTGCAAGCACAGGTGCACTGATTGGGTGACAGGTATGGTTTATTGAGCAAAAATATCCTGAAGGATGAAACACTCAAATACAATTCCAAAGTGACCATATTTATATCTTATTAGTTGCCTTTCACTTGATTTGAGTTGTAGTTTTTTCTCTAAGTAGCATTTTTCAAAACAGGAGATGGTCTCATCTGTATTTTTCTGTTTAGACGGATGAATGAGCTTCTCCTAGGAGAACAGTTTATGTTCCAGGAACCTGTCCATCCAAGAAGCCCCATTCGCCAAGGCTGCTCCCACCCGTCATTCAGATCACAATTTGTTTGCAAATTATAAGCGGGACCCTCAAACCTCTGAAAACACTTGTTTCTCCAACTGTCAAAACTGGACTGAAAATGTTCTGTCAATGTGCATTCTCATACTTTCCCCCATCCCTCATCCTTCTTCTTTGTTTATATATATATAAACATATATATATGTGTGTGTGTGTTTTTGTGTGTGTGTTTCTGTGTGTCTGTGTATCAGTATATTAAAAATAGGCACATGCCCTCAGTGTCAGCCTGGCATGATAAAGTGTGGGAGCAATTTGTGATGGCCAAGATCATGGATAGTGTTCACAGAGCCCAGTCATCTTTACCTTCAAGCTCCAAATTTGAGTGTATCTGGTTTTCAATATTCTCGTATCTCTCCATGCAGGATATATTGCCCATGAATTCAAATTACCACAGGTGGTTAGTGATGTAAAATTCTGATGTGTTGGCTGAGAGGGTGAAGAAAGTGGCTGATAGTCTTACTCCAATGTTTTCGCTAGTTAATGCTTTTATGTACTGTATCCTTGAGTGGTATTGCTTAGTTTTTAGAGGATGTTGTTTTAGTCTTATATAAATGTTGCAGATTTGTGCTTTCATGATGCTGTATCTTTGCTAATGAAGAAATAAACAGTTTATAATTAAAAAATAGGTGTTTTACCACAGAGTTTTCAGTGAATCCTAGAGTGCTGCATTGATGCAATGACATTACTTCCACATTTGCCCTGGAAGTGACCTTCATCAGTTATTTTCACCTCATTCCATCCACCCAGTGTCAGGGGCTGCCACTGGGAGGTATATCATGATAGCCAAGTCTAGATAGCAAATATTTTGCAATTGCTGCCTCTCTCCCCCATCTGTCTTCCCACTGTACCAGCTGGGAAGAGGATGCAGATCAATTTATAAAAGTGGTGCTTTCCTTGGATCTTGATTCTGCTAGTGTGGGAAGCAGTGGCATGGCTTGCATTGATGTTTTTAGCCTTGCCAATTTTGTTTCCATGCTTAACTCCCAAAGCTGAGTATGTTGGTGCTCACTCATATTCACTGGATTTATGAATGCCTGCACTACTCCATGGGAACTGTAGTTAAACTCAGTCAGGTTTGAGTATTGTACCAAAACTATGAAAGCCACCAGGTGATTAATGCTGCTGAATACACAGGTGCAAAACCACCACACATTTTCAGTGGCATATGACCTGCCCATAATGACCCTGGGGCATAGATGATGCAAGCAAACAACTCAATTGTGAGCAAGCACCAGCAGTGGCTCATAATAACATAAGAGAAGCCAAAGTTGGATCAGGCCAATGGCCCATCCAGTCCAACACTCTGTCACACAATGGACAAAAATACCAGGTGCCATCAGGAGGTCTACCCGTGGGGCCAGGACACAAGAAGCCCTCCCACTGCTGCCCCCCCCCAGCACCAAGAATGCAGAGCATCACTTGCCCCAGACTGAGAGTTCCTTGTGGCTAATAGCCACTGATGGACCTCTGCTCCATATGTTTATCCAATTCTCTCTTGAAGCTGCCCATGCTTGTAGCTGCCACTATCTCCTGTGGCAGTGAATTCCATGTGTCAATCACTCTTTGGTGATCTGTCATGCTGGACAGATACAAAACTTCCTAAAATACTGTTTGTTTAGAATTGCAAAGAAATTGTCAAGGAAATCATATGTGGCAATTGACTTGACACAGGGTTGACACTGTGAACAAGAAAACTTTGAATGTTGATCACATTGGGCTGGATCCAGATTAAATTTTCTACCAGAATAAGGGATAATTTCCACCAGTTTCTTCTCACTGCTGCAATCCCTTGATTTGCCTATCATGTTGGTTCCTTGTTCCCCAGGAGTAGCATTTCTGGAAGATCAGTGGTGTACAGCTGGAGGTGGAGAGGCAGGAACATTGTATCCCGATGGAAGAAGTGTCTTGCATGAGTGGAAAACTTAGTCTGGATTCATGTCATTGTTTTTTGCAAGGTTCTCAACAAACCAGACTATAAATTGAATACAATGAGTTGAATTTCTAAATCAATCACATTTGCTAAATAATTGGGGCACAAGGCTGAGCCCTTCTATTTCTGTCAACTATTTTCAGTTAGTTCTTCTTTGTATTTCATATGATCCCTAGTCCACACTCTACATGGGGATCTGTCACACACTGCTAAGTTTGTTCACCTATAGGACTGCAGTAAGGAATGTATTACAATTGGAACTTTGGTACACAATATGATACCACTGTGCTGGCCTGACTTCTTGGTTGTTGCAAGGACATAAGAACATAAAAAGAACCCCGCTGGATCACACTGATGGTCCATCTAGTCCAGCATCCCATCTCAAACAGTGACTGTGTTTGAAATGAGATTTATTATGGTGGGCCAACATCAGGGTATAGAGGCCAAGGCCTCCCACTGATGTCATATGCTGGAACTGGTATTCAGAGTTTTACTGCCACTGAATGTGGAGGTTCTCTTTAGCTACCATGGCTTTTCGTCATGCCTTTTAGTCTGTTTAGTCATTCATGGAAAATAGATTTGCAGAAAGCTGCATTATCCATTTCCCATATCTGGAGATATTATACCTCCATCTCCTGGATGCTTGAGACAAGCACTCGGGGATGACTATCTCCACCTTATTCTGTTTGTTGTGAGTTTTCCCAGGTCAGTTCAATGTCTACTGTTAAAGAAAGGGTATTGGATCCTTGGTCTGGCTCCAGCATTCAATCAAACAACCAATCACTTTTTTCCCATCTTCTGTATCATCATCTCCTCTTCCTTTGGCCAAATAATGGACCTCAAAGTGGCTCATGGGAATAAGAAAGCAAAGGTGTCCCTTCCTTCCTTCCTTCCTTCCTTCCTTCCTTCCTTCCTTCCTTCCTTCCTTCCTTCCTTCCTTCCTTCCTTCCTTTCCTTTCCTTTCCTTTCCTTTCCTTTCCTTTCCTTTCCTTTCCTTTCCTTTCCTTTCCTTTCCTTTCCTTTCCTTTCCTTTCCTTTCCTTTCCTTTCCTTTCCTTTCCTTTCCTTTCCTTTCCTTTCCTTTCCTTTCCTTTCCTTTCCTTTCCTTTCCTTTCCTTTCCTTTCCTTTCCTTTCCTTTCCTTTCCTTTCCTTTCCTTTCCTTTCCTTTCCTTTCCTTTCCTTTCCTTTCCTTTCCTTCCTTCCCTTCCCTTCCCTTCCCTTCCCTCGGCTCAACCAATGACAGCTGGAAACTGAAGGGAGGAGGTTCTCAGCTGGATCCAGATGCCATGGAGGAGTAACCTGGTTGTTTTCTGCCCTCTGTCTGATAATGTTTATGTAACTGATGCCTGGCTGAGTGAGCCCAGACTTTGCTTAACCCCACCTCCCACCCCATAAATCTTCTTTCCTGTTCCTTAGTAGCAAGATCTGTAGAATCAAAGTCCTGCCACATAGAATTATATATCCCTTGGAGATATACTGAACCCCTTGTCTAATTATTTGAATGAACATCATTTCTGGAATGGGCAAAGACAAAATATCAACATCATTACAGCACTTCTAGCTATTGCTGTCTTGCATCCCCCACCGTCATCTTAGATTTCAGTTCATCTGAAACATCAAAGTTAGCAGTGCACACATAAGTCAGGGGAAAGGAATAGCTAGTCTAAAACTAGTCATCATCGCATTTTCTTTGCAACAACTGAATGGAAGCTAAGCACCTACCCTTTTTAATTTAACAGATTGCGTAATATCATCCTGACATTTTGGCAGTTGCGAAGCAGAATACTTCAGAATGGGATGCTGGCTACCCCATTGGCATCTAGGGTTCCCATTTGCCTGATTATGGCAGGAGACTAGGATTGCCAGCCCCCTGGTGAGGGGGGGCACTTTCACGGGCTCTTGCCCACTGTCCTGGAATACAGGCAGAGTAAGGCAACAGAGTGAGGCCACAGAGCAAGGCAACAGCTATGTCACAGTCAAGAGTCCAATCCAGGGGTCAAATACCAGTTTAGCAGCAGTCCAGAGTTCATGGGTTGTTCAGGAAAGCAGAGTCAAGGCAGTCCAAGGGCATTGATCAGCAAGGTTCAGGTAGGTCCAAAAAGCAGAGTCAAGGGTCAATCCAGGGGTCACAGGAGGCAGGCAGAGTCTGGACCTTTGTTTGCAAAGTTCCTTCCACAATCTGCAGTTCTTCAGGTCCAATTTATATAGGCATTCCTTAACAAGCCTGATTTATAGCCATCTGCTTGGAGATGTTCCTGTACTTACTCAGAACTGCTATTATTAAGCAGCTGGCACTGAGCCAAGGGGTGAGTACTCTGTCTGCGTGTTCTTAAGTCTTGTCGGAGCCTTTTCCTTTGCTGTTCAATTAATGAAGGGGAGCCTGGTGGGATACTTTCCTGCAGCTGTGCTTCCTCAGCTACTTTAAAGCTGTGGGTGGATGGGTCAAGATCAGCTGCCAGCAATGAATCCTGAGGCTCCCGTATCTCTAGTTCACTAATGCTAGCTGGTTCAGAGCTGGCTGCATGTGGCTCCTTGACTCCTGCGGAGTATTCAGCCACACTGGACTCAGGCTGGTCAAACTGGCCCACAACACCCACCACCAGCCAGCTGGCTGGCAGGGGGAAATCTTTCCCCCAACTGCACTTTTTGGGTCTACTTCCTGTTTCAAGCCTACTTCCAGTTGGGGGTGACACTCTGATTTTGGGGCAGTACTCTATGGTTTGAATCC
The DNA here is from genome assembly GCF_001447785.1 of Gekko japonicus. Lineage (NCBI taxonomy): Eukaryota > Metazoa > Chordata > Lepidosauria > Squamata > Gekkonidae > Gekko > Gekko japonicus. Next base: position 23,522 of record NW_015166603.1, on the reverse strand, counting down.
AAGTTTATCATAGAGTGTTGCCCAAAAACGGAGTGTCACCCCCCAACTGGAAGTAGGCTTGAAAATTCCCAACATCACTTCCAGTCACCCAGAAGGACATCAGGAGACACACACACACACCCCCGGCTGGCCAGGTAAGTTGACCTGGCAACCCTACAGGAGACATTCAGGCAATTGCTGCCATTGCCTGTGGATGTTCAGCTCATCTCCTTATAGGAAATTCTGATCATAGATTTCCTGATGATTCCTAGAAGTGACAAAGGTGGCTCTAGCAATCACCAAAAGCTCTATGGTCAGAATTTCCAGTTAGTAGCCCAGGCCTTATTTTTGCTTTTTAACCCCACTCTGATTTTGGGGCAATACTCTATGGTTTGAAGCCAAGTTTACCATAGAGTGTTGCCCAAAAACGGAGTGTCACCCCCCCAACTGGAAGTAGGCCTGAAACTAGAAGTAGGCTTGAAAATTCCCAACATCACTTCCAGTCACCCAGAAGGACATCAGGAGACACGCCCCCCCCCCCGGCTGGCCAGGTAAGTTGACCTGGCAACCCTACAGGAGACATCCAGGCAATTGCTGCCATGCAACCCTACAGGAGACATCCAGGCAATTGCTGCCATTGCCTGTGGATGTTCAGCTCATCTCCTTATAGGAATTTCTGATCATAGAGTTCCTGATGATTCCTAGAAGTGACAAAGGTAGCTCTAGCAATCACCAAAAGCTCTATGGTCAGAATTTCCAGTTAGTAGCCCAGGCCTTATTTTTGCTTTTTAACCACCCCCCCCAGGACTCTGTCCACCCCACCCCCACAACCCTCTTGCTGGAATATCTCTCCTACTTATTGGCAGCACTCCAAGTTGGAATTTCATATGCTTTAATTGTGGAATGAATGTTATCTTTGTATATCTCTTAACCAGCATTTTCCTCAGGTCATACCCAGTTCTATTCATGTGATGCTTTTGTTAGTCACCTGCTCACCTGTCTATACCACAAATGTTTTAACTCCATTTCTCAGTGATTTCTTTTTCTCTCACACAGACACACATTTTAATCCCATTCTGCCTCCAAGAAGCTCAGGGCAGGGCAGCTCCTCCATTTTATCCTCTCAACGACACCATGAGGTTAGACTGAGAGACAGCAGCTGGACCAAGGTCACCCAGCCAGCTTCCATGGCAGAAGGGGGAACTGAGCCCAGATCTTTGTACTCTGAGTCCTGCTCCAAGTCTCCAACACTCTCATCACTATTCCTCACTGGGTTAACATTTACATTTTTCAGTTTCAGGCACAGAGCAAGACAGCAATGCTTCTCTGTTCACTCCCTGTGAGCTTTTCATCCACCCATCTGAAGGCCAATGGGGAGGAAGCCCTGGAGCAACCATTTCAGGAGGCCAAACTTCCTACCCAGCTTCAAGGTGACAGCCCGTTCACCACGCAGTGCAGGATTAGTTGGTCACCATAAGGGGCAAATAGAACTTTTTGTGCTTTCCTCTCTAACTGGCTGAAGGATTTTTTTTCTTCACCTGTTCCACTGTGCTAAGCAGAGGAGGTAATTTACTTTTTGTGTTGTTCAGTTGCACAGTCGAGTCTGACTCTTTGGGACCCCATGGACCACTTCACACCACCACAGTTAAGTAGGTCACAACCGGCAGGCTCAATGTAGTCAGATGGGAGGAGAGTCATAGGGCACTGTGGAGAATGTCCTGAGGCAGTTCCTTGGCAGTGAACGGAAGCTTGCCAAACCAGTCACTCATATTTACTCCAGCTCCAGCATAGTGGCTGAGAGGCTGAAGAGGCGTCAGAAGCAATGGTGTGTTGTAAGGACTGATATCATTATGTTGCTGAGGTCATTTTCATTTATCTCTTCACCTCATTTACAACCATCCTTTCTCCCCAATGGAGACAAAAAAAACCATCTTACACTGTTTTCCTCCATTTTATCCTCACAACAACCCTATTAAGTTAGACTGAGAAAGAGTGACTGGCATAAGGCCATCATGAGTTTCCATGGCACATTTGAACCTGGGTCCTCATACAACAACGACTGTGGCATGCTGGCCATTGTTGTGTAGTTGGGGGTGGGGGTGGCCTAAGATTTCAGTACTTGAAAGATCCTTGTTCTTGGCTGCATAGGTGAGGATTTTGTCAGGAACCTTGAAAACATGGCCTGTGTGATCTCTCTTCAGGTAGAGCACAGATCTTTGACAAAATCACTCAGCATACAGCTGAGAAGGTTTTAATAAGAAGGGGGGGGTGATAGGGATGTAGTCTCAGCTCCTCTTCTGTTGGGAAAGGGTAAACTCAGCATTTTTAATGTCACCTAAAATTGCTCTTCATCTGATGCTTACAGACACTGATAGCCAGGGGTCATTTCGTAGAAAAAGAGCTAGGGGAACTCATTAGCATAACTCATTAGCATATGCCACACTCCCTGACATCACCGGAAGTGTGTCATAAGGCCACACTCCCTGACATCACCGGAAATGTGTCATAAGGCCACACACCCCACCCCCAACGGTCCCGGCTGCCGATGCCGGCCTTGCAGCTCCACTGCCGAGCCCCATGAGGGGCCCGGCGGTGGACCTGCAAGGCCGGCGGGAGTGCAAGGAAGCCCCGCGAAGGCCCTCCCTGGCCCCAGGCAGGCAGGGGTGGGGAGAGGCAGGGAGGAAGCAACTTACCCTCCCTCTTCTCCTGCCTCCTCCTGGCTGAATGAGGGCCGGAAGCAGGGCGGCCGGAAGCAGGGGGCGGGGCTTCGTCATGTGCCCTGCCCCCCGTACCTCACCCGGGGGAACTGTGTTCCCCCGCGTTCCCCCCCCGAAATGACCTCTGCTGCTAGCAGGTCATTTGCAGTAACCGTCTCAGCCCATATTGTGTCCTCCTGATTAGAATTTTGATAGGTATTCATTTAATCAGCATAAATCCATTAAACATGGGAATACCCCAGATTTGTAATTTTGTGATATGATTAAAGGGTTTTGAATAGAAATAGAAGAGAACAATAACAAAAAAAGTTAAGGATGCTGAAGGTTCGACATGCAAATACGTGAACTGAACAGTACAAAATAAAGAAAAGATGAGAGGAATACACGGAAGAACTGTACAGAAGAAATTAAAGGAAGACATTTTTTTTTCAAAGGAGAATCTTCTGAAGAAGAATCTGCAATTTTAGAAACTGAAGTGAAAGCTGCAATAAAAGCAGTTGGGAGAAACTAATCACCAGGAGTAGATGGAAAATCAATACAGCTACTTCAAGCCATGGAGTTCATCAAAATCTTGACAACAATATGACAACAAATATGGGAAACCGAACAATGGCTCATAGGCTGGAAACTCTCAATCTACATTCCAATTCTGAAAAAAAAAGAGACATCAAAGACTTCAGCAACTATTGGACCATTACATTAATTTCTCACAGAAGTAAAGTGATGTTCAAAGTCCTACAATGAAGAGTGCTACCATCTATGTAACAAGAAATACCAGATGTTTAAGCTGGATTCAGAAAAAGAAGAGGCACTTGAAATCATATTGCAATTTTTTTGCGAATTATCAGAAGAAAATCAGCCTGTGCTTCATAGATTACAGCAAAGCTTTTGACTGTGAGAATCATGAAAAGCTATGTTTGGTTTAAAAAAGAAATGGGTGTGCCACAGCATTTAATTGTTTTGATGAGCAACCTATACTCTGGACAAGAGGCTGCTGTTAAAACAGAATATGGAGAAACAGAATGGTTTCCAATTGGGAAGTGTCAGACAATGATGTATTTTACTTCCCTGTCTTTTCAATCTACATGCAGAACACATCATAAGGAATGTTGGCTTAGATTCAGATGAAGGTGGAGTGAAAATTGGTGGAAGAAACATTAATAACTTAATATGACACCATATTAGGAAAGATTTGATATGACTACTGATGAAGCTTAAAGCAGAGAGTGTAAAAGCAGGATTACACCTGAGCATCAAGAAGACAAAAGTAAGGACTTCTGAGAAATTACACAACTTTAAGGTGGACAATGAAGAAATAGAAATTGTTATAGATTTTCTGTTCCTTGGCTGCATTATCAAAAGAGAGACTGCAACCAAGAAATCAGAAGGAGATTAAGACTTGGAAAGGAGCCATGAAGGAGCGAGAAAAAAAATCCTTAAATTGAAGGATGTGTCACTGGAGACCAAGAGCAAGATAATTCATACCACAGTATTCCCCATTGCTCTGTATGGGTGTGAAAGTTGGACAGTGAAGAAAGCAGACAGAAAGAAAGTTGATTCGTTTGAAGTGTGGTGTCAGAGGAGAGTTTTACGGATACCGTGGCCCACTGAAAAGACAAATAAGTGGGTTCTAGATCAAATCAAGCTTGAGCAAGGCTGTTAATGACAGGATGTTCTGGAGATCATTAATCCAATAGAGTCACCGTAAGTCAGAAATGACAACAGCATATAACAAACACACACACATGGATTGGGGGGAACAATCCGGCTTCGATATTGGTGATACTATAGAGATCTGATGCTGATGATGTGTTTCCATCTGATCTCACAATTCAAACTGCAGGCTCAGGCAGCTTCAATTTGCCAAAGGGCCATGCAGAAAAGATTAAAAGACAGTTCCCCCCCCCTCTTTTAAAATGATAATTTAAAATTTTTAATATACAGAAATATTGTATAGTGAAATTGAGTGGACGTTAAAGGGTTAACCTCCTTCTCCTTTCCATGTATTGCTCTGTGGCTACATGAGCCTGCAGTTTGCTTTTTATGGACAAATTATGGCATGCAATCATTGTCTGTTTGTGCCCATAGTTACCCCTGGAGAAGGGTAATCAATGCCTATAATTATCTTACTGTCCATATTTTTGTAGTGTATTTTCACTGTGCTTGCGCTGTGTTGTTTGTTTGTTGGTATTTCAAGTAACACAGGAGATTCCAGAATGACCACTGCTGATTGCTAATTAAGCCTCTACTGTCCTAGTTTTGAAATGGCATTTCAGAGTATCATTTTGAACGAAGTTACTTTTCCAATCCAAACTTTCATTGTGTGAAATTGTGAATGTATGTATTCAAATTTCGAAATTTCATAATTCCAAAATGTTGATGGGGCATTAAAGTTCCATGGAGTAACAGGTCTCTGTGTCCTGTATGTCTACAGGTCAGCTGGTTGGCTAGTGTGTGAAATTGGATGGTTGACTAAATGGGCAGCTGCTCTGATTTAGCAGGGGTCTTCTTATGTTATAACAGGACACAATGTTAAAATGTTGGATTTCTTGGGGAAATGTTGCCAATGTGATGTGGGAGTTAGAGCATTGGCCTGTGGATGGGGTAATCTAAGTTCAGATCCCTACTTGGTGATGAAGCTCATTGGGTGACCTTGAGGTAGTCACTCTCTTTCAGCCTGAGAGTCAAACTATGGGTGATTTCCCACTAGTGCTGCTCCGGGTTCACTCTTCACTTTTGCCTCGATGGTAGGTGTCAATTTCACACAAGCTGCTGCGCGGCCGCATTTTGCCTCGCAGCTTCATGCAATTTCCCCCGCGTCTACTCAATCCTCAAAAAACAGGATTGAGTAGACGCGGAGAAAATCGCACGAAGCTGTGAGGCAAAATGCAGCTGCGCAGCAGCTTGTGTGAAATTGACACCTACCATCGGGGCAAAAAGGAAGAGTGAGCCCAGAGCAGCGCTAGTGGGAAATCACCCTATATGTTACCTTTTTTTTTACATGTTTTCCCAAGTTTCCTGCAGCCACTGAGCAGCTATGCAGTGCTGCTTCTAAAAAAAAAAAAAAAAGGAGAGCCCAAGTGGGTTTGGAACAGTGCCCCGGGGGAATGACCATCTCCTGCTTCCTCCCTAAGCAATTTTCTCATGTGAAAATCACACTGGGGGAGAGTTAATTTGCCAGTTTTGTTGCTCTATGTGGAGTGTCTGTGTACACGAAGCAAATAGCTCTCCCCGATGCAATTTTCACGTGAGAAAACTGCTTGAAGAAGGAGGCAGGAGTCCTTCCTTCCCCTGTGAAGCAGCTGTTCCCAGGCCTTTTCGGATTTTTTTTTTAAAAAAGAAGCAGCTCCCCACAGCAGCTGTGTGACTGCCAGGAACACATGAAAACACATGGAAAAAAGGTAACACATAGTTTGGCTTTAACATCTGGTTATAAGGATAAAAGAGGGGAAGGAGAGTCTAGCACACCATCCTGAACTCCTTGGAGCAAAGATGGAATGAAAATGTCTTTGACAAAATTCTTACTGACGGGTGAAGCACTGCACAGGATACCGTTGGCTGATTTAACTCTGCTTGATCCAGAGAGCACCTCAACAGTGCAAAATCTACCCTACTGAACAATGCGAATGCCCTGAATGCGGAGGCATTATAAAATGAGACATGCCTAATCACAAGCCGCTATTGTTTTTCTCCTCGTATAAATTACCTATTTGCACATACCACTGGAGTTAACACTTAGAAGCAGGTCTCCATAATGTGATAACAATATACGTAATTGTGTCATCGCATTTCGAACGGCACATTAAAAGCGCTTCTAAAAGCCAGTAAACTGTGACTATTCATATGTTTTAAGAGCATAGTGATTAAGATAAAAATAGAGCCATATCAGCCAGACGTTCAAAGCTCTCGCACTAAAAATGAGTCACTTATTACAGGAAAAGAATGTAACACAATTAAAAAGTTTGGATATCAGTCAAGACAAAGTTCCACAGCCAACTTTTCAAAGATCCACTTTGAAAGCCTGGGGGAGAGGGAAAAGCATTCTATTCATTCCCCTCCTTTTTTTGGACAGTATCTTTTAACTTAATTTTTTTTTTAGAAAACTCTCTTGCTATCAATCAGTCTCTAGTTGACTGATTATCAATTGTGTATTGTTACACAGAGAAATGCACTGGGGCAGCAAGGTTCCCTATTTTGTTACTTTTCATGTCTGTTTTTGTCAACTGATTTAGATCTCAGCTTTTCTAAGGGTCCAATCACACCCAGACGTAGCTGTGTGATACGCATGAATGCCGGGCGGATTTTACTGGCACGATCACACAGGAACATCTGGCAAGCGTCCTGTACCCGTCGCCAACCCATTTAGCACGGCCGAAGACGCGGAGTTAAAAAATACCGATGAGTATCAAATGGGTTTGCGACAGGCCGCAGACGGACGTCCCCGTGTGATTGCTCCAGGGCTCCCATTGCATCAGTGATCCCTCTTTGCAGCACACCGGAAATACGCAGCGGGAGGGGAAAACCCGATTTGCCCGCCACTGTTTCTGATCGCACAGTGGCAGGGCAAAATAATATGGCACAAATAGACACGCTCCC
>NW_015166603.1:5567-16208 GCF_001447785.1 Gekko japonicus | reverse complement strand
CGCCCCCCCCCCCCCCCCCCGCGTTATCTGGCATGTGTGACCACAGCCTAGGTTAGTTTTGTATATCTGGTGACTGGGTTCCTAGAAACTCAATGGGTCAACTGTCCCCGCTGCTGGCCATCTGGTGTCTCAGTTGGGTAGGATAGTGGCCATGTAGCTTGAGTCACAGTAGCGGGGATCCCATTGGAGAGAGATCAGTACTTCCCAACACAAACAAGGCCATCTGGGGCAAATACATGCAGAAACCTTTGAAATTCTTCTGTGGAGGTGGCACTATCAGTATTCTTTGGTCAATAGCCCATCCGTTAGCAACTCAGGAGGAATCCTGTCTGCAGCAACAGCATATGGTGCAACGTGTTCAGTATTGCACATGTCCAAACCATGTATTTTGTGCCATCAAATGGGGCATGTGCAGAGAATATGGAGCAGATGCTATCCTTCCTCATGTACTTCTGGAGTTGGTTAGTTTCATCCTGCTTTGACACACTTTCTCAGTACAGCCAATCCAGTTACAAGAGCAACACTGTGCATTTCTAAACTTGGAAGGGCATCATTCACGAGGTCCTCCACAGCCTTTACACTGGATTAGGGGCACTTCTCTTAGGTAGGGTTCCCAACTCTGGCTTTGGAAATTCCTAGAGATTTGGGAGTGGATCCAGAGGAAAGTTGAGTCTGGGGATGGGAGGGACCTCAGTAGGGTGCAATGTCATAGAGTCCGCCCTCCAAAGCAGCCATTTTCTCCAAAGGAGATGATTTCTCTCATCTGGAGATCACGTATAATTCCAGGAGAACTCTAGGTCCCACCTGGAAGCTGGCAACCCAAACTTCAGGCTATATGTACCTGTCATTAGCTATTATAGACTGTGATGGGGGAAATGCAGGCTAGCTGAGCAGGAAAGAATTCTAGAAATGACCCAGCCACGATTCACTGAATGCTCAATGAATAAGATTAGTTGCCTATTCTTTGATGACTGTTCAAGAGATTTTCTTCCCATGACTTCACATGCTCTTCAAAATTGGCCTGTAGGAACAAATCCAAGATTTCATGTCCTGATCACATTCTATCTGTCCCTTCCTCCCTTCTTTCTGTTCATTAGACCTCTCAAATATGTCAAGAGCCTGACAGACCGATTTCCTTCACAGTGACTGATTATGCTCAGCATCCAGTCTCTGTCATCTCCTTCCTGCATCCTCCCAGGCACTTGCATTCCTTCCAGGAAGATTAACACATCTCCATCACTTCCCCCAAGCATAGGAATAAAATATACACTTCAGTTCCCATTACTATATTGGGCACTATTAATTTATCATAATTATCAATCAAACTAAGTAACTTACCAGAAACCAAGATTATCTTAATATTCACAATCGATCAGTCATAATCTTACACCCTCTCCCTGACTCCAGACCATTTCTGCATAGATATTGAAACAGTAAATTGGATCCTGCCAGTTTATCCACTCAATCTCAGTCAATCCTCCTTCTTACAACTATCCCCATTCCACATGGCTCTTGTCCATTTATGCCCCTGGGATCCTAATTTCACAAAGGACCTCTGCTTTTATAATGTTTGACCACCACTTGTATATCTCAGCATGGGCCTAGAAATTATAGATGGAATCTGTTTTAGCTGATATCAAATGAAAGTGAGTTACACTGAGGCTGTAAAGGAATGCAAAGCCCAACCTAAGAGAGATTCAGTTGGAGACCATTTCCCCCAAGGACTTCAGAGTCTCCTCCCTAATAATTTGATTTTAACAAATGGCCTAGATCCCTAAAACAACAAGCAATGGGCCAATTCCTGCAATGTCCCCCAATATCTTAAAGAATGAATAGGAAGGTTTCTGCCCTTCCCTAATTATTTCACACACCCAACCATAGTTTTAACTCCCAAAACTCCCCAAGATAACTTTGTTGACAAGTTTAATGCAAACAAGGAAAACTCCCCTCCACAACACAAAGGCTTTATTTTCAAACTTGCCCATCTCTGGGAAGAGTGAATTTTCACTACTCCCACAATCAATGCCAACAACCCTATCCCTCTTCATTCTTCGCAAAAGGGTATAAAGAATTATCCTTGCAGCCAGTTGGATTTGTTCAGTCGCCCCGACTTTGTGGTTGGCCTTTCTGCCTCTTTATATACTCTTTGCTGTGCTTTGGTCAATTTCAGCTCCAAATGCTGGTTGGTACCACATCAGAACACCCTCCCTCTCTGAGTCGAAGCCTGTGTATTTTGCTTTCCCTTTCAGTTTACCGCCTGTAGGCAGGAAGCTTTTTAGGGAAGGGTTTTGGATAATTTTGCTAATACATTTTTGCTTTCTGTAACTCTTTATTTTATACTCCGAACCCCTTAACTTTTAATTTGGTTTCTTTTCTGCTAATCAAATAAAATACTCTTCTTAAATACTCAAATGCTCTTCTTTTCTGTTAATCAAATAAAATACTCTTAAGCTTATTCCCATTCATTCTTTCTCAAGTGTTTGTCTGAATCTGAAATTTGGTATACACAGGGTTAAAGATTGTAAATATGTTTTAAGGTACCCCAAAACGCACACATTTGTTCCATGCTAGAAAAGGGCAAGTTACAGGGCTTCATATGTACAGCAATTTAGATAATTCCACACGTCCCATCGCTAAGAATGGGCATGAACTGGAAAAATCCAGTTCATGTTGGTTTGTGGTTTGTAGCCAAACCACATCAAACCAGGAGGTTCATTCATGAACCAAACTGATTCATGGTTCATGGCCCTGCAAACCCTGCAAACCATAGTCCCTTTCAATGGGGTTTGCAGAAAACCCAAAAAAAGCTCAGCAGTAGAGAATGGTGGAGAGCCAGCATGGTGGTTAAGAGCAGCAGACTCAAATCTTGAGAGTCAGGTTTGATTCCCCACTCCTTTACATGAAGCCAGTTGGGTGACCTTGGGTCAGTCACAGTTTACTCAGTGCTCTCTCAGCCTCACCTACCTCACAGGGTGTCTGTTCTGGGAAGAGGAATGGAAGTCGGTTTGAGACTCCTTTGGGTAGAGAAAAGTGGGGAACCAACTCTTCTTTTTCTTCTTCTGTTCCCCACTGCTTAGCTGTTTTGGGCTTTCTTGTGCAGTCCCTTTAAACTTTGAAGGAACTGCACAAGAAAGCCCAAAACAGCATAATGTGGGAGCACGCTGCTCCCCGCTGCTCAGCTTTTTTTGTGGCCTTTGAGGGGAAAAGAAAGCAAGGGTTTAAAGGGACCCAGAGTCCCTTAAACCCCTGCTTTCTGCTCTTTCCACAAGCTGTCACGAGCCACCACAAACTGCTTTAAAAGTTTGTGGAAGTTCATGATGGTAGACCCATCATGAACTTTGGTTTGTGAACCACAAACAGGGCAAAATTCGTGATGAATTTCGCTTTGTGGTTTGGTTCATGCCCATCCCTTCTCATGATCCCCAACTCAGCCTTTCTGACTCCTCAGAGGAGAACCTTCCTCCTTTCTACCCCTTGCTAGGGGAAAATCTGGAACTTTCTCCAGTCTAAGGCATGACCTAGTACAGTAATCTGCAGACTGTAACTGCAATTTGTCCTTTACACCTCTGTCTTTGGGAGGGAAGGTGGCATGGTATAGCCTAGTCTTTTCCGATTTTGGATCTAAGCAGGGTCTGTATTTGGATAGGAAGCCACCACGGAAGACTGTGCAGAGGAAGGCAATGGCCAACCACTCTGCTCCTCATTTGCCTTGAAAGCTCCTTGTTGGGGTTGACATAAATTGTTTGCAACTTGGTGGTACATATTCCAGTATTCAAATGGGAACACCAGTATCATTACCAACATGACCCCACTTTAATGTCTACATATAAACAAAACAAGATCTTCTTTGCATAGTTTTGGTTTAGCAGTCTCACAGTGCAATCCTAAGTAAAGTTATGCCCTATGACTGAGAAGGATGCAACTCTGTTTAGGATTTCACTGCGAGAGAAGCTCCGGACGGGGATTTAATCTTGTTACTGTATCAAGATTGTACTAGGGGCCTATGTCTCGCCATTATCTTTTGCAGAGAGAGCCATGAAACTGGAGTATTCTTTAAGAGAGATTTCTGTTTTCTTGGCTTACTTGACCTTGATCCTCTGCCTCAGCTGTTCCTTCTTTCAGACATTCCCTAAGGTCACTTTAAGCTTTTTGGAAAGCAGAGTTCTCTCCCCCCCACCCCTTCTCAACCAGAGGTTTGTGCCTGGAAATGTAAAGAGTGCTTTACACACACACACACACACACAAAAGAGTGTGGCCGAGGAAAGCTCTCCATTGACAGCAAACTAAAGAGAAGGGCTCTTTGTACAGCCCTTGAAAACGAATCAGGCAGTTTGCAGAAGATTCTGCTCCCATGGGTCCAACTAGGCTGTCATAATCTATGGCTCTTGTATAGCTGTTGCATGAATCCCATCTAGCCCAAGGTTTTCAAGTCTTTCCATTGTTCTCCTTGTGATATTTTATCCTATTGCGGTTGTTTGTCTAATGTTCATGTGTAGCCGTAAACAAGACAGGATCCAGAAATGAATCACGGATCTTACACCCTCACAATAGTGATAGTGACAATTAGGGTTGCCGGGTCTTACCTGGCTGCTGGCAGGGGAGGGGCCCTTCTCCTTGTCCGGGATCCGGCAGTGATGTCATCATGCAGGGCACGTTGTGGGTAGGGCCTCTATGGTTTGAGAGAGAAAAACATAAGAGTTTTCCCTTGAATGCTAGAGCGTCTTCCCGCAGCATGCCCTGTGTGATGATGTCACCTCCGGGTGACGTCATTGTGCTGGGCACGTTGGTGTGAACATGGCACATTGGGGGTGGGGTTTCCCATGCCGGCTGGATCTAGTCTGGCAGATTGGGGGCCCTGAAAGTGGGCAAACCCCCCCCCCCAGTGAGGGAATGGCAAGTCTAGTGACAACGTAGTGACAAGATGGGGCTAACATGCATCCTTGAAGCACAATCACTTTCTAAGATGCTTCTCCCACATACGGTTTTTTGTTGGTTTGTTTTTGCTGGGACCAGATCAGGAGTGAAGGATTTAGGTTCCAGTGATGCATACCCCTGTGGCATCTAAGAAGATCAATTTGTAAGGCAACACCAAGGATGATGAGCTGGAGCTAAAGGATCACATAGAGGGTCCTTGCATTGTTTGAATGGGAAGTGAGCTGCCTTTTTGTTGACTAAATGGTTCTTCCTTTTTGCTGAATTTCATGGACTCCCAGCCATTTGTGGCTATGGATGTACATCAGCCACATGAGGAAATAAACCAGGGCTGATTCTTGCTCAAGGCTACTTCTGAAATTTAGAAAACAGAAGGGAGTCACTTATTAACCTTCATTACTTTTCGATATGAGGTCTCGACCATCACTTTAGACCCTGGGATGTTTTTATGCATATCCTTTGAAAATACATGAAGTAATAAGTAAAACAGTTTCCACAAACACATGGCATAGAGGTAGGGATCTAAAAGAATGTCAGATGTTCACTCGTTAAACTTGAACTCTGATGATTCAAGGGGGCACGTTTAACTTCAGGGTCTTGAGCATGTTTGATTTGCAAACTGGCAGGGAAAAAAGACACTTATATTGATGCCTGTTGTTCAGGTCTTTGGGATTAAGAAGCCTTTTTTCCTAACTTTAGATGGCTGATTATGCTTTGTTATGACTCAGAATGCTTGTAAAATAGGAGCTATTATCTTGAGGCGACAGGAAGGGAAGGAAATGTTTGGTTGAAAGGGATTTCCCTGAAATCTCCATAGTGAAGGTTGGACCAAGAAGTGGTGTAATATGATACCCAATGGTATGTTTCCCCCCCCCAAAAAAAAGAAAAGAAAAGAAAATAATTATTGTGTATGCAGAATGAAATTAGACATGGTGGATTAATTTGTGTTGTGAGTCTAGTAGTGCAATCCTAAACAGAGTTTCACCTTTCAAAACCCATCAAACTCTTCAGTAGACTTTGAAGGGTATAATTCTACATGATGGTGCTGTAAATGTGTGCAGTCAACTGATGTCTTGTTAATGTGGCCTATTTCCAAGAGCCACAAGTTAGTGTTCATGCATTTGATGATAATCTCTGAAATCAATAACCATCTTTTTAAACTTTCTTTTTGGTGTGGGCTACACCATCCTATTTTTTATTAAGGTTCAAATTTAGGGTGGTTTAACAAAAAAACCAAAAAATAATTTATATTTTTCAGGTGGGGGAAAAACCCCTGTAAAGGAAGCTTCAAGATGTAACAAACTGGATCACAGATAATGAGGGCACAGAGACATTTTTGAGATTCCTCAAACTATATGTATGCCAAAATACATTTAATTGTGATATATGTCTGAATGAAGCACAGAAATCAAGATAAATACAGAAGTTAATAAATGTTGCAGAAATAATCAAATATTTAGATTTAACACTATTTAAAGAATTGGTCAAAAAATGTACATCATAAAGTACTGTAGCAAAGAAATAGCTTGTCCTATAGAGTTAAAAAAGAAAAAGAAATATCATGTATATAACCTTTAAAGTCATTTCCCAGAGGTTTAAATATCAACCAGTCTAGGAATCACATGCTGAGAGGTAGGAAAGTCAAGAATAGGTAGCCAAATAGTTATGAAATTGGATTGTGAAGTGGGATGCTCAAGAATATAGATATTGTCCACTATTTTGGCCATTATGTAATAGTTCCATAGTTTTTGGTACCAGAGTGAAGGAGCAGATGCATTCTTCCAGATGCTATGGTTGCCTTAGCAGCTGACAGGAGAAAAGAGACCATATCAACTTTATAAGACATATACAGCTATTTGTTGCCAATTTGTTTTTAAAAAGTGCAAAGGGAATGTCTATATTTGCAATCTGCTTAATGCACTGAAGTATTGTTTTCCAAAAGCCCTTAAGCATGGGGCAGCTCATCCAACATTGAATGTAGTCCCCTCTCTCTCAGACTGTCTGTACAGTATCTGAAAATGCTGAGTTGTGCAAGTAAAGGATTGGCTCTCTTTGCTTGCTGAGTCCATACCATTCCTTGAAAGGGTGCATATGACTCTCCAAGTATGGTAGATCTAAAGAATACCCCTCTCCCTATACCCTCAGCCTGGAAAAAAAAAAGAGCATCCATGAATGAATGCATTTTTAGACATCACCCAGTCAAGGAAGCAAAACTTGCAAATATTTACCTTTCAGCAACCTTTTAGTAACTCTGGTATTCATGCAAAGAGGTGTTGTTCTGTAAATGCAGCAGCTGCCCTGTTTTCTTTTACAAATCCCTGCCCTAAAGCTCTCTGGTTGACCTTGACCCAGTCGCACACCCTTCTCTCAACCTCATCTATTTTACAGTACGGGTCACTACTTGCAAGGATAACACTGATGGTTCCATGGAATACAAATGTGATGTATGAATAAAAATAAAGCAGTATCTATCCGGCAATATCCATATGCCTAGACTGAAGGGTAAACTTGTTGCACATTGTAAATATTGCCCAGCATGGAAGAGAATAGAATGTCCTCATTGTCTGATGAAGGGAGCTTTGACTTTTAGAAGCTCATACCCTGGAAATCTTGTTGGTCTCTAAGGTGTTACTGGACTTGAAGCAGATATCTGATATCTAGGGTTGCCAGGTCTGGGTTGGAAAATACCTGGAGACTTTGGGGGTGGATCCGGGAGAGGGTGGGGTTTGGGGAGGGGAGGGGAGGGGAACCTCAGCGTGGAACAGTGCCTTAGAGTCCCCCCTTCAAAGTAGCCATTTCTCAGGGGACCAGATCTCTGTCAGCTGGAGATCAGTTGTAAAAGCGGGAGATCCCCAGGCCCCAACTGGAGGCTGGGAACCCTACTGAGATCTGGTGAGAGGAACATTGACTCCCAAAAGCTCATACCCCCAAAATATTGTTGTTTACTAAGGGACTACTGGACTCAAATCAGATATCGGATTTTTGGTGAATGGACCTTTGGCTTTTGAAAGCGTATCCTCAAAATATTGTTGGTCTCTAAGGTGCTGCTGGATTCGTATCAGATGTCTGACATCTGACAAAGGCGGCTTTGACTCTCGAAAGCTCAAGCCTGCAACATATTGATGATCTCTAAGGTGCAAATAAGGTAGCTGCAGTGGCTCAAGTGGTTGAGACGCTGAACTGCAGACTGAAAGGTCAGAAGTTCGGCAGTTCGAGACCCGAGTGCCGCAATATGGAGTGAGCTCCCATTTCTGGTCCCAGCTCCTACCAACCTAGCACTTCAAAAGCAAGAAATTGCAAGTAGATAAATAGGTAGCACTTCGGTGGGAAGGTAACAGCGTTCCGTGCGCCTTGGCATCTAGTCATGCCAGCCACATGACCATGGAAACGTCTCTGGACAGCTCTGGCTCTTCGGCTTGGAAATGGAGATGAGCACCGCAACCCAAGAGTTGGATCCGACTGGCTTTCGAGCAAGGGAAACCTTTACCTAAGGTGCAAATGGACTCAAATCGAGCTCTTCTGCTGCAAGCCAACACAGCTACCCTCTGGAATGAATGGCCGCTTTGTACCCACACCTCCATGTTTGCTTTAGAGCTTCACCAAGCTTTGGACAATGTGCCCAGGAAGCCACCAGCATATTCTTCATGATCAGAAGAACATTTTTGATTAACTAAGTGGGCAACGGTTTCTCTCCTTCTGTTGTAAGAAGTAGGCCTCGAGATAGATAAATTATCCATTTAGCCAAGTCAACTGCGATACCATTGCCATACAACCATGCCTAGCAATTATCTCCAAATTATTATTCAAAATACATTCAAAAGCATTTGGCAAAAGGTCTCCTAAGAAATAACATGTTTGTATGGGGGCCAACTCAGTTATCAGTCAAATGACTTAAAAAAAACAACAACACCATTTTCTCCTAAAAAGGATAACATCGTTAAAGTATTGTTTTCTTAATTACTTAGCAGCCTAGTTGCGAGCCAACTGTTTGAGAAAATATGTGATGCAGAGAAAATGTGTTTATCACTTTGATTAGAAACTGAACATTTGGATTAAAATATGGCTTGAGGTGGAAAGATAATATCCTGGGTAGGAATCCTCACAGCTGCGTTTCTGATGGTTCTTAACTGATTTTGCCTAATGATTTCTTCAGAGAGGGACTGCTCAACAGTTTCAAGAATGTAGTGCACCACATTGTTGTGAAGGCAGCCACGGGATTCTGAATCACTACTGCAATAACATCTTTACTGAGGTGTAGTCTAAGGTCTATCTTTGTGGTACTAAGTGAAAGATGAAGTCCATGATGATCATGCGCATGCACTATTTATATGTTACAGAAATCACAGGTATTTATTAACTGCATATTACAGAATGCAACTTTAGAAGCAGCCAATATTGTACCTTTGAGGCCCATCCCTGACTTGGATAGCCCAGGCTAGCCTGATCTCATCAGATCTCAGAAGCTAAGCAGGGTCAGCTCTGGCTGGTATTTGGATGGGAGAACACCAAGGAACATGAGGTTTGTGATGCAGAACCAGGCAATGGCAAACCACCTCTGAACATCTCTTGCCTTGAAAACCCTATGGGGCCTCCACAGGTCAGCTGTGGCATGATGACAAACAACAACAACAAACAGGATAGACGCACATATCAAGAAGAACTGATATATAAATAAAAAGTCATTTCAAGAGGGACAACTTCTATCGGTTGAGAATCTGAGAAGAAGAGCTTTAAAGTTTCAGAAACGGTTTTGAGATGGAGCTGAGCTTGTTAGGACTGAGATAAGGTTGCCACGTGAGGCCGACAAGCTGGTGGGGGACTTACCAGGAGGCTCCAGAAGAGGGGAGGGAAGAAGTGTGATTGAACTCCAAAGCAAATTCCGGATGAGCTACTGCCACATTTAAAGGGACTGTGTTTCTTTTAAATGTTGTCCCTCCATTAGAAATAATGGAGGATGGGGGCATCTTCTTTTGGGGCTCATAGAATTGGATCCCCTGGTCCAATGTTCTTGAAATGGGGGGGGGTTAGGAGAGACACCCAGCTATGCTGAAAATTTGGTGCCTCTACCTCAAAAAAAAACCCACCCGAGCCCCAGATACACATGGATTGATTCTCCATTATACCCTATGGGGACTAGTCTCCATAAGGTATAATGGAGTACCCAGCGGCCATTTCAAACCCTGCTTTCTGATTGCCCTGAAGCTGGAGGAGGGGCTCCAAACCAGGGGACCACCCACCCCTAACTGGGGATAGGCAACCCTAGACTGAGGCCATGTATGCATTTAGTCATTAATATCCTGCAGCTCAGGTTCCAGATACCTTCTTTCTCTGCCTTATGCAGAGTTTGTTTCCTGTTTCTTCCAGTTAAAATGGTGATGCCCATTGTAACCATAAGAATACATCGTTACCCACAACCAGTACCTGATGTCACTAATCAATCAGGGGATTTTGAGTGATCTATTTCACATAGGTATGGAGGTCTGGGGAGCTGTGTTGATGGGCAAGTTTCTGTTTTAAAAAGAGATAAACCAGTGTGTTAGTCCTTTGTCCTAGCATCATGATATTTTTACCTAGAAGCCACATCAGAACTGGTAGTCTTAATTGTTCAGCAACCAGTGTGTTAGTCCTTTGTCCTAGCATCATGATATTTTTACCTAGAAGCCACATCAGAACTGGTAGTCTTAATTGTTCACAGGAGGAGGAGGAGAA
>NW_015166603.1:0-2856 GCF_001447785.1 Gekko japonicus | reverse complement strand
GTCTCCATCAGAGCGAGACGGGATGCATCCGAGCAGCAAAACGCTTAGACTGGAAGTCCTCGAGAGAACAGCTCTGAAAGAACTGTGACTGACCCAAGGTCACCCAGCCGACTGCATTTGGAGGAGTGGAAAATCAAACCTGGTTCTCCAGATTAGAGTCTGCGGCTCTTAACCACTACACCAAACTGGCTCTTATTCAAAAAATGAAATTGCTTCTCTTACTTCATACTGTTTCTACAATCTGGCAATGTGCTGAGTGGCAGAGTATAATGGCACTAATCAGAACTAACTGAGAAATAAATTACAAATACATACTTCCACTGACATCCATAAATAGAGGGTGAAACACTAGTAGGTCAGCAGTGCTTTTTGCAGCAGCTCTCTCCCCTTTGTCTGCCTGTGCCCTCAACTTTAAAAGACACATAATTAAAAAGAAATAATTCAATCTGAACTGAGACTTACTTTTTATGTGTCTCTATGTCCTTCTGGTGTCTGCTCATCATGATCATGAATCTGCTTCTCACTTTGCTTACAGATGTTGGCAGGCATATACATCCTTAACCCCCTCCCCCCAGTTTAAACTGAATCTGCAGTCTTCTGACCCTGTAGAATAAGTGGATATTGCATAAGATCAAAGCTACTCAACATGAACTTCGTCAGTCATTGAGGAAAACTAATTAAGATCCTGACTTGAAATAATTTAACTAACCAAAGTTAGCAGAGTGGCCTGTGTTTGGATGATCACACTAACCATAGTTAAATTGAAGCATAGATTTGCATTGTAACAGAACTGAGTGCAAAGCTAGTCCCAAAATCATTAGATTGACAGCAAGGCTCCCCATACTGCCTCACTGCCCAGTGTCCAAAACATATTTTCAAAATGATGTGTTCATTGTTTTGGGTGCTCATATTTTTAATAATTTTTAATAGTTTATTAATAGTGTGAGTTCTCCCCCCCACACACACATTTTTAAAGGTTTTATTGTGCATTGTGCTTTTATTGTTTAGGGTTTCATTTATTCGTTTTAAGAAAGATTAGAGCAGCTGTTACTTTTGATGGTGAGGAGATGTTTTGTCTTCACAGTGACTTTTTTCTGTTCTAACAACAGTACTTTTTTATGCCACCTGAGTAGCTTTGAGCAGAGAGGTGACATGAATTCAAACGAGGGATGAGAGAAATATAGATGGACAATACCTTGAGCTGAGTTTCATAAAGGAAATTTCAGTCAATAGCACCAAATACTCTATTGGTAAGGCCAGCACCATATGTGTGTATATCTCTCGCTATGTGTGCTGGAAAATGCCAAAAAAAGTCACACCTGACTTATGGTGACCCCTGGTGGGGTTTTCAAGGCAAGAGATGAACAGAGGTGGTTTGCCGTTGCCTGCCTTTGAGTAGCAACCCTGGGCTGCCTTTGTGGTTACTTATCTGAGTACTAACCAGGGCTGATCCTGCTTAACTTCTGAGATCTGATGAAATTGGGGGGGGGGTTGTGTGTGTATTCTAATATTTGGATTCTGAGAAATATACTTGCATCAGCACACTGTTCTTGCCTTTGCACCCTCCAGCTTCAACTGACGTTCAGGCTGCCATTTCTACTTCGAAATGTTATTGTGTGTGACATTAAGATGTGCCAGAAACAAAATGTAAAGAACCGCAATTAGCACTAGGGAAATTTTCGACTGGGCTAGTGCTTGCTTCAGGCTCAGAAGGAAGGGGGCGAAAGTCCACTCAGATAGCAAAAACCTTACAGCTCTCCAGCTGCCGCTGCAAGAAAAAAAAAATCTAGAAGGTATTTTTAATTGCTTTGAAAGCCCCTGGGAAAGTGACTGGCTCTTTCCAGCATTTTATTGATATGCAATATAAAACACAATAGAACCAAAATGCCACAGCTTACAATAGAAACAGAGATACTCTGGAGAACAATGGGATTGATAGACAGCTCTTCCTCACGCTCGTCATTTTTCTTCATTTATCTCTACAACGCCATCCAGGTGAGTAATGGTTATAGCTGAAGTTGCCAGACAGCCAAGTTTTGCCTCAAGCTAGATGTCAAGGCAAATTAGGAGGTTCATGTCTGGGTGAACCATCCTAGGAATTTTGAGGGAAGCAACGAGAGTTTTAATCAGACAAAGCAAAAAAAAATTCAGAGAGAGGTCTCAATGTTGTCCTTCCTGCATGACGCAACAGAAGAATTATTTCTTTTAATTACTTGGGGCCATTCAAATGCTGTTTATTCAACAAATCATGGCACTTTAGAGATCAAAGAAACACCAGACTTTAATTTCTTGGAATCCAGGTGTCCCCCCACCCCAATTATAAATTTTAAGAATGTGAACACAGAGACTTATTTCACAGATCAGTGGGACTTGTCTACTGGTTATATATCATGCTTGGTTAAGTATTGGCTTGTGCAGGAATCAGGCACAGTTAACTGGTTGCAAATGGGGTTATTACTTTTAAGATAATATTTTATGTCATAGAGCTTCCGTTAGGTTGAGGTAAGAACAACTACAAAGATTGGATTAAAAAAGGCATGCTGAGGAATAATCCTAACTCTCCTCCAAAACCACAGTGCGGCAAAGGTTGAGGTTACCAGAACTTGGATCCGAGAATGGATAAAGGTAGCCCTGACTTGAATGGCCCTGACTCACCTGATCACATCGGTTCTGAGAAGATAAGCTGGGTCAGCCCTGGTTACTATTTGAATGGGAGACCACCAAGTCTGGGGTTGCTACACAGAGGCAGGCAATGGCAAACCACCTCTGAACATCTCTTGCTGTGAAAACCTCATTGTGGCCATCATGTCAGCTAAGACTTGATGGGCCTTTACCAGGGGTCATTTTGTAGAAAAA
>NW_015166602.1:47378-50278 GCF_001447785.1 Gekko japonicus | reverse complement strand
TTCGAGCAAGGGAACCTTTGCCTTTAATGAGGATGAATCAACTTGCCTCTTTAAGCATCTAGGCAAAAGGAAATTCACTTGAAACGTTTTTTCTGAAACATCAAAAGTTCACCCGCTAGGAAGTAAGCCCCGTTGAACTCAGCAGGTCATCTGGAAGGCAAGTACTTGTGAGTGCCAGTAGGTTACTTCCACACTGGCACACTATTGGCATATTGGACATTGTTGCTATCCCAGAATTAGTGACCTGCAGAACTGCAGTTAAGGATTCACACATTGGTGGATATATTGCACTTTTTGAAGCCAAGGACTGCCTGTCTCTTCCCACTCACCCGCAGGGTTTTGTCCTGACCACGGATCCACTTCCCCATCCTTTGAGACGTCTTAAAATTCATACTTGGTTTTCTATATCATACAAAGAAGCACTGCTGTCCAAGTTGCCACTTTTTCACCCATCCTTACTTGCTGTGACTTTAGAAGAAGAAGAAGAGACTGGATTTATACCCCGCCCATCACTTGGAGTCTCCGAGCATCTTACAAACTCCTTTCCCTTCCCCTCCCCACAACAGACACCCTGCGAGGCAGGTGGGGCTGAGAGAGCTCTTTCAAGAACTGTCCTTGAGAGAACAGCTCTGAGGGAACCATGGCTTGCCCAAGGTCATCCAGCAGCTGCAAGTGGAGGAGTGGGGACTCAAACACGGCTCTCCCAGATTAGAGTCTGCGCACTTAACCACTACACTGAACTGGCTCAGATAGGCTTGCTAACCTCCAGGTGGGGCCTGGAGATGATCTCCCAGAATTACACCTGACTTCCAGGTAATAGAGAAGAAAATGGTGGCTTTGGAGAGCGAGCTCTATGCCCCTCCCGTCCCCAAAATTTGTCCTCCCCAGGCTCCACCCCCATTATCTCCTGGAATTTCCCAGCCAACTCTAAGCTCAGAAGGGTATTTATCAGAGAAATTTTGCGCAGCACATTTTCCCTTCCTCTGTTGGCCTGAATGTCTAGACCTGGCGCTGTTATTCAATGTCCGCAGGCAGGACCAGTAAAGAAGTCCACATGGTTGTCTCTACCCTCGGTGCTCCTGATTTAATTCTCAGTCATTTGAGGAAAACCAAGGCCGTTAAGGTGTCCACCTCCGTGCTGAAATTGACCTGGAGATTTTGGGGGTGGAGCCTGAGGAGGGCGGGGTCTGGGGAGGGGAAGGAAGGACAGGATGTAATGGCAGACGGTCCAGCCTCCAAAGCTGCCAGTGTCTTCAGGTGAACGGATCTCTGTCACCCGGAGATCAGTTGTAATCCCAGGAGATCTCCATCCCACCACCTGGAGGCAGGGCCGGCTCGAAGTGTTTCTGCGCCCTAGGCGAGGCTGCCTTGTGGCGCAGATGCCAAACTCCCCGGGGGGGCTGGGGACCTGGAGACCTCTGGAGCCAGCCACCCTTTTGCTGCCGTCGCCACCGCCTCCCGCCCCCCGCACCTGCCCCCTGCCACCACCAAAGGGGGGGAGGGGGAGGCACAGCTGGCGCCCCATCCAGGGCCCGGCACTCTAGGCGAATGCCTAGTTCGCCTAGTGGGTGAGCCGGCCCTGGCTGGAGGCTGGCAACTGTAAAGGCAAAATGTAATATTGGGGCTCTCCTCCTGCCCCCCCCATGCCATTTGTAGATTTTAGCATAATATTTACATAATTAATGTATTTTATAGTTTGGTGGGTGGGATTGAATGTCCGTTCGTAACCGTGAGGCCTGATTCACTAGCTCAGCAAATAGGCTTCTTGTCTGACTCGGTAAGGTCAGAAGGGCAAAGGTGAAAGGTTGTGTTATGTACATGGACCGCCACTAGGGGTCCGCGGACAGGCCAGAGCTTGGATCCTAGAACAATGGAGACTTTGGATCCGGGATCCCGCAGCCCCAACCAATAGCCACCTTGGCGGGACATTCAAACCCTCCAATGGGAGTGGGGGGTTGCTGGGTGGATATGTATATAGTTGGCCCTGCCGGCCATTAGAGTTAGTCTTTGTCTGTGTGAAGTACAATAAACGTGTGCTACAGTATGCCGTCGTCCAAGTCCTCCATGCGGCGAACCCAGTACTTTTCAGGTTGGATGGGCACAACTTTGTCCACTGACCCGGGGCAATGCGAACTCTGGGTGGGGGGCTCAGCCTCGGTGGGTCCTGGGTCAGTTTAAACCCCCCATGCCCCTGTATTTGATGCCACGCCCCGATTTTACAGTCCTTTTTCATCCCCTTCAGCAGTGGCAGAATGAGTGCTTCCTCAAGCCATCCCTGCAACAGTTAACGCATCTTCTGATCGCTGAGGCGTGTAGGCTTACCAACCCCAAGGTGGAGCCAGGAGTTCTCCAGGGATCGGAAATGGTCTCCAGATTGCCAAACTCAGTTTTCCTTCGGTTTAGCCAGTGCCCCGGATGGCACAAGGTATTCCCCCGACCCAGGTTCCGGAACTGGAATGAAAAAATATTTTAAAATGTGGCAGCGTCGCATGCACAGTTACGTCATTTCTGGTGAAAACGCAGAAGTGATGGGGGGTAGCTCTAGGAATCACTAGAAAGTATGTGGTTTTACCACAATTTTTTTTTGATGATTCAAGGCAAGAGATGTTCAGAGTTGGTTTGCCATTGCCTGCCTCTGCGTTGCAACCCTGGTATTCCTTGGTGGTCTTCCATCACCCAGCCCAGAGGTCATTTTGGGGGGGATCGCAGTTCCCCCGGGTGAGGTACGGGGGCAGGGCACATGACGAAGCCACCCCGCTTCTGACCCTCATTCAGCCAGGAGGAGGCAGGAGAAGAGGGAGGGTGCTTCCTCCCTGCCTCTCCCCACCCCTGCCTGCCTGGGGCCAGGGAGGGCCTTCGTGGGGCTTCCTTGCACTCCCGCCGGCCTTGCAGGTCCACCA
>NW_015166602.1:45813-47244 GCF_001447785.1 Gekko japonicus | reverse complement strand
CGTTGGGGGCGGGGTGTGTGGCCTTATGACACACTTCCGGTGATGTCAGGAGGTGTGGCCTTATGATACACTTCCGGTGATGTCAGGGGATGTGGCATATGCTAATGAGTTATGCTAATGAGTTCCCCTAGCTCTTTTTCTACGAAACAACCCCTGACCCCGTTGGGGGCGGGGTGTGTGGCCTTATGACACACTTCCGGTGATGTCAGGGGGTGGGGCCTTATGACACACTTCCGGTGATGTCAGGGGGTGTGGCATATGCTAATGATTTATGCTAATGAGTTCCCCTAGCTCTTTTTCTTCAAAACGACCCCTGACCCTGCCAATAAAAGTCTGTATGGTCAAAGCAATGGTATTCCCAGTAGTACTGTATGGCTGCGAGAGTCGGGCTATAAGGAAGGCCGAGCACCGAAGAACAGATGCATTTGAATTATGGTGCTGGAGAAGACTCTTGAGAGTCCCCTGGACTACAAGGAGATCAAATCAGTCAATCCTAAAAGAACTCAACCCTGGCTGTTCCCTGGAAAGCCAGAGACTGAAGCTGAAGCTCAAATACTTTGGCCACCCAATGAGAAGGGAGCACTCACTGGAGAAGACCCTGATGCTGGGTCAAAGGTCAAAGAAGGTCAAAGAAGAAGGAGACGGCAAGGGATGAGATGGTGAGACAGTGTCATCGATGCAACAAACATGAAATTAAGCAAACTCTTAATTAAGCGCGACGAATGATGGGAGGGCCTGGTGTGACATGGTCCACGGGGTCGCGAAGAGCTGGACTCGACTGTGTGACTGAACAACAAAACTTCCATCCAGATGCTAGCCCGGGTCAACCCTGCTTAGCTACCGAGATCTGATGAGGCTGGGCTAGCCTGGGATATCCAGGTCAGAGGATGGTATACCATAGAGTCTGGCAAAAATGGAAGTCCCAGGCCACGATCAGACAAGCTATGAGCTCCGATGTCATTACTTCTCCCTACCAGATTTTACAGGTGTGTCCAGACAACCACATCTGCATTGCATTCCTCACCCGTAGGCCACTCGTCTGCACCCCCGACTCTGCTGCCACCAGACAAAGTGTCCCGCCAGCTGATCCAAGTAGTCTCGCCGCACATTTCCGGGCGTCTGATCACTGCTGCAATTAATCATCAGTGTGCACGTGTGTTCAGTGGGAAAAGAGCTGTGGTCGACCACTTATGCGCTTGCGCAAACGGCAATTTTTTTAAATGGCACCCACCCACGTGCTCTGTGGTTACAGCATGGGAAGTGTGAACACTCAACCACGGAGCGACTGTGCGCTGAGGCAGGTGACGGGTTCGAAGTCTGGACGACATTCTGTGGTATAAATACCTTCGGTTTAAATATAAGCATGCTCAGTGCTTGTAAAACACACCGTCTGATCGGGGCCCAAGAGTGACATCCAGGGCTATTTTTGGG
>NW_015166602.1:37402-45332 GCF_001447785.1 Gekko japonicus | reverse complement strand
CAGGAATGCACAGGAACGGAGTTCCGGCTGGCTTCAGAGTTGGCCATGCTCACTATAGCCTAAACCTCTGTGCATGCGTGGCTACAGGGGGAAGGCCTGGAGAGTGACAACCCCCCGCGCGCAACTCCGAGGCGGGCCGGCCATGGGGGCTGTTGGAAGGAACGGGGAGGCATTTAAATGCCTCTCTGTGCCTTCCCCAGCCTGTCCAAGGGCCGGCTTGCCCGGGTTCCCCACAGCCATGGAGCGCCCAGGCAAGACAAGGGGGTGTGGCCTAATAGGCTAATGAGCTGTGCTGTCAGGGGTGTGGCCTAATATGCTAACGCGTTTCTGTTGTTGAGTGTGGCCTATTATGCTAATGAGTCCCTGCTGGGCTTTTTCTACAACTTTAATGCCAGCAGCTCACAAAGTAGAATTTTTGCTCACAGGACTCTACAGTTTAGAGGGAGCATTGACCCTAACTGTAAGGCAACCACACTGATGTAACTTTCACAGTTCCGCAGGGCCTGCAAAATGGAGCTCTTCCGCCAGGCATATAATTAGGGGCCGCCGCCGTCTTAGTGCACGGCCTGTAATGTTGACATCAGCAGTTGCCTCGAATAACATCGAATAACATTGAATAACACCAAACAACATCAAAGCACTTTATTTGAACACATCTCATTGGTTTATCTTATCAGCCGCCAGTACTTTGTGATATTTGCAATGTATTATTTTAATTGTCGTGTTTTAATCTTGTACTATCTATGCTTTTATCTTGTATGTAGTATTGTTGTTAGAAGCCGCCCTGAGCCTGCTTTGCAGGGAGGGCGGGGTATAAATTTGATTATAAATAAATAAATAAATAAATGTAGCATATAATGTAGAGAGCTAATTTGTTTGTTTGTTTGTTTGTTTCACTTTTACCCCTCCCTCCCCGCTAGGCAGGCTCAGGGCAGCTTCCAAGAACTGACAAGCAGTATACATTCAGAATAGATTATAAAACATCAATTAAAACACAGCAATCAATATAAAACATTCATTAAAACATTCATTAGATGGCGATAGAACTAAGGTGCAATTTAAGTACACATTCGGCAGTACCGCCGCATTAGATCATATAGGATCGGAGTTCACTACAGGGCGCAGCTGGTAAACGTCACTCCTATCGGAACGCCTGCCTGAAAAGTTCTGTTTTCACGGCCCTGCGGAACTGTGACAAGTCCCGCAGGGCCCGGATCTTGGCAGGGAGCTCGTTCCAGTAGGACAGAGCTACAAACGAAAAACCCCTCGTCCTGGTTACCATCAACCTGACTTCCTTAGGGCCAGGGAGGGCCAGGCGGTTTTGGGATCCTGATCTCAGTGCTCTCTGGGGAACATACGGGGAAAGGCGGTCCCTCAGGTAGCTAATTGGGGATAGTGTGAGGAAAGGTCACATTGGTGTGTCTCTGTATTAGGGACGACTGAATGGATGATACAATGGCACCCACTGTGGGGAGCGGCTGTGGCTCATTGGTAGAGCATCTGCTTGGCATGCAGAAAGTCCCAGGTTCAATCCCCAGCATTTGCACTTAAAAATAAAAACCATTAGGCAGTAGGTAATATGGAAGCCCTTAGACCACAGAGAGCCGCTGCCAGTCAGAGTAGACAATACCGGCCTTGTTGGCTCAATGGTCTAATAGGGCAGCTTAATGTATTTTTATTTTTATTTATTTTATTAATTCAATTTATACCCTGCCCTCCCCGCGAACGGGCTCAAGGCAGCTTACAGTAGTGGCCCAATTGCCAATAAAACCGATAAAACAATATACATACATGTGTGTCCACTTGCAAAGACACAATAAAGTTATTCAGCACCGCGCCTCTCCCTGCTGAGGCTGACGGAGAGGAGGCCAAGGCCACAGAATCATGCAGAGAGATAGCGGGCAGCCTCTTTTGTGATGGTACTTTGGGGGGGTTGCCATTTTTCACACCAACAGCGCTCTCACACCAGGCGACGAGCGCACAGTCTAGGAAACACTGGCTAATACACAAGCAAGGTCCTTGCAAGTCCTAGACCAGCCTTCTCTTTGCTAAAGAGAGAGAGAGATGTAGGTGTTCCTCGCACACTGATCTATATCCTGTTGACAAGTCAAATGGCACCGGGACATTCATCGGTCTCTGGTGGTTTAACTGACATGGTTTTGGTCACAGAAGACGTGCTATAAATACGGTGCTCGTGTGGTTTTCGTAGCACGCAGCAGCGCACCAAACAGTTCAGGTGCTAAAGTATGCTGTTTCCCAAAGGCTTTGGGAAGCGGGCGATTCCTTCAAAGGGGAAGGAGGGCTTGCAAGACAAGCCTTTTTAGCAAAAGGGATCATCACTGCAGGAACAGAAAAGAGTGTCGAGTTTATTTATTTATTATTATTTAATATTTACATTTTTACCCCGCCCTCCCCGGAGGCTCAGGGCGGCTAACAGGCATATAGCTAATAAAACAATAAAAGCAATACAAAATATTAAAAATCCATCACAATTTATAACCTATCTAGAACAAGACTATCTAAAACAAGATGGCAATCCTCTAAACGTCAAATTCTTGCCCATGATGCAAAAAGTTTTTAGGGCTATGATGGTCCATGCCCATATCAGGTGTCCATATACCGGAAATTCCGGAGATTCCGGAGTTTGTTGAACATTCCGGAGATTCCGGAGTTTGTTGAACAATAACAGGAGGCAACTTTAGTTGACATATGAATGGATTTGTACTAAAAGTGTGGTGTAGTGGTTAGAGCAGGGGTGTCAAACATGCAGCCTGGGGGCCGGATCAGGCCCCCAGAGGGCTTCCATCAGGCCCGCAGTGGAACTGCCCATCTCCTGCTTCCAGTTCTGCTGCTGCTGCTGCATCACAGCTTGCTTCGCCAGACTCTCTTAATCGCTCCGCCATTTCATGTTTTAACCTGGGTCCACCTAGACTCAGAACTCTGAGCATGAGATTTCTGTGGTGAATGCCAATCAATCAAAAGTAGGTTTGCAGCTTACAGAGCTAATGTTTTAAGCATGATTTTAAGTTTTTTTAAAAAAAAAACCTTTGTGTTTGTGTCCTTTATAAAGTTTATATCTCCACTACCTGGCATTACATTTTATGACACACCCGGCCCAGCCCAACAAGGTCTCATTTATGCCAGATCTGGCCCTCGTAACAAATGAGTTTGACACCCCTGGTGTCATACTGGGGTCTAGGAGACACAGGTTCGAATCCCCACTCATGCCACGAAAGCTCACTGGGTGACCTCAGGCGAGTCACATACTTTGAGCCTAACCTACCTTACAGGGTTGTTGTGAGGATAAAAGGGAGAAGAATGACGTCAGCCGCTTTGTGCCCCCACTGGAGAGAAAGGTGAGGTATAAATGAAGTCAATAGAATAAAAATAAAACGTATCCTCCAACACAGCCAGTCGGAAAAGGACAAATGTATTTAGTGATACTGATTCTTATACGGAGATATCCTGAAGTCCGATTAACGCACACTGCTGGCTGCTGAGTTCTGCAACAGCTGTACTTTGTTTGTTTGTTTGCTCAGGGAATTTACAGGCTGCTCTGCCAGAGACCTGATCGAGGGTTCCCATCAGGACTGGAGAAAAAAAGTTCTGTCCCGTTAACAGAGGCTTCGTGCGTGGAAATGAGCAGCTACGGCTTTACACAGCATGGAGGTAAATACAGTACTTACTCGCATGCAAGAGAACAAAGCTTCGATCCAGTGGCACCTCTGTCTCTGTGACGATGATCAGGGGTCATTTTGT
Organism: Gekko japonicus; assembly: GCF_001447785.1. Lineage (NCBI taxonomy): Eukaryota > Metazoa > Chordata > Lepidosauria > Squamata > Gekkonidae > Gekko > Gekko japonicus. Next base: position 41,573 of record NW_015166602.1, on the reverse strand, counting down.
AGAAAAAGAGGTGCAGGAGCTCATTAGCATAACTCATTAGCATAACTCATTAGCATATGCCACACCCCCTAACATCACCGGACGTGTGTCAGAAGGCAACACCCACCACTCAGGCTCCACTGGACTGTTTTGGATTGCTAGCTATGGGGGGGGGAAATGCAGATCTGTCCTCACAGAGGAGGGAGAGCTTGTACCTGAATAAAACTTGGTCTTAAAGGTGCCACTGGACTGTTTTGGACTGGGGGGCCGGGGGGGGACTCTGCAACTTACCTGGCTGCTTCTTGCTCTGACTTAGGGTTGCTGGGAGCAGGGGGTGGGGCTTTTTTATGTGCCCGCCCCCTGGACCTAAATAAAACTTGGTCTTAAAGGTGCCACTGGACCGTTTTGGACCGTGGGGAGGCCGGGGGGGGCTCTGCAACTTACCTGGCTGCTTCTCGCTCTGACTGAGGGCTGCTGGGAGCAAGGGCTTGTTGCATGTGCCCACCCCCTGGGCTCTTTACTGCCGGAGCTCCGCTCCTGTGCGCTCCTGCAGGAAATGACCCCTGACGATGATTCCTTTTGCTAAAAGACTTGTCTTGCATCTGAAGAAGTGTGCATGGACACGAAAGCTGATACCCAGAGTTAAACTTTGTCGGTCTTAAAGGTGCCGCCGGACTCAAACTTTGCTCTACAGCTCCCTGCCTGAATCTAATATGCAAGACTAGGTCCCTCCCCCCCAGGTATGCCATTAAAAAGAGAGGCGGCCATCTTAAATATGCATACAAGTTAGAGTTATGTTCAATATCTTTAAAAAAACTTGGTCCGTTCACACGGAGAAGTTGCCGCGCTAAAGATACGAAGAAACTAAGTCAAGTGACTCAGCTGCCTCGGGAACGGATGAGGACTCTGCTGCAATGCGGGAGCAATTGCGGGAGCAATGAAAACTGTATATGATTTTAGAGACAGAAAGCCGAAGTAAGGGCAGAAGGACTCTGATAAATGGCCCTTTGAAACAAAGAAGATGCTCAGAAACTTCTCTCATAATAACTAATTTACTAATACAGAACAATGTGGAAAACAAGAACTCTACAAGTATATTGTTTTACTAACTCTTTTAATACTAATATTAAATTTAACATAAAGGGGGGTCTCCCACTCTTGGGTTTTAAGTTAGTGTGGGTATCTTTCCTTTATCCATAGTTATAGTTCCCCTTCCTTTATTTTTCTTTGTAGTTTGTAGTTATATTGGGTGGGGGGAAATACCCCTCAGGGGGTTTTAAAAAAAAGATACGAATGGCAGGCGGATTTTCGGTGCGCGATCACACCGGAACATCTGGGAGGCATAGCGCACCCGTGGCCAACCCATGGCTTGCTGCCGAAGATGCGTATTTAAAAAGTACCTGAAACAACCTACTGGCAAATGATTTGCCACGGGCTGCATACGGACTCCCGCAGTGTGATTGCGCCGGTGCGCAGCTATACCCCCGGGTTGTCCTCTTTGCAGCGTGGGCCGAAGGAGGAAGCCCCGGTGTGCCGCAGTCACATCTGATCGCATTATGGCAGATCAGAATACGACAGCGCAAATAGCCACGCCTCCCCCCGGCGTTTTCCGGCACGTGTGGCCAGGGCCCTTATTGTGTATAACATGGGGGGTGGGTGCATCTTACATTCAGGGTCATCTTCATTTTGAGTAAATATGGTAACATCCCATTAAGCCTATATTAAAAGGGATGGGGTTTTTCTCCAGGAAGCTGGCAAGTGGCAACCATAAGGCAGGGGGCTTCTTACATTCAGGGTCATCTTTGTTTCAAGTAAATACGGTAACATTCCCATTGAGCCCGTATTAAAGGGATGGGGTTTCTCTTCAGGCAGCTGGAAACCCTAAGTGCCGATAGAGGCAGCTCACAAATAAACACAGTGCCATAAAGATGGCAAATTATTAATATTTTAAAGCCAGGGAAATAAAGAAGAAGAGATTGGATTTATACCCCACCCTTCACTCGGGAGTCTCAGAGCGGCTTACAAACTCCTTTCCCTTCCCCTCCCCACAACAGACACCCTGTGAGGTAGGCGGGGCTGAGAGAGCTCTGACAGAAACTGCTCTTTTTCAAGAACAGCTCTTATCAGAACTATGGCTTGCCCAAGGTCATCCAGCAGGTGCGAGTGGAAGAGTATGGAATCAAACCCGGTTCTCCCAGATTAGAGTCCGTGCACCTAACCACTACACCAAGCAGTATAGAAGCAGCCTAAAACAAATCCCATGAAAGTCTTCAGGCTAAAGGGAGGCCATCAAATGCCTTTTAAAGAACCTCTTAGTTAAAAGCCTGGGGAAAAGATGTTAAGAACATAAGAGAAGCCAATGTTGGATCAGGCCAATGGCCCATCCAGTCCAACACTCTGTCACACAGTGGCCAGAAATACCAGATACCATCAGGAGGTCCAGCAGTGGGGCCAAGACACTAGAAGCCCTCCCACTGTTGCTCCCCCCAATCTCCAATAATGCAGTGCATCACCTGCCCCAGCCTGAGAGTTCCTATCTATACCTTGTGGCTAATAGCCACTGATGCACCTCTGCTCCATATGTTTATTCAATTCCCTATTGAAGCCATACATGCTTGTAGCTGCCACCACCTCCTGTGGCAGTGAATTTTGAGCTGTAAGGAACCTCATGGGGGTGTCAGGTTCCACAGCCAACAACCAAGTACACGCTTTATGGAAAGGTTATACTTTATTGAAGAGCTATAGATGCATTAACAAAGGCACTGTTACGAATGGCGTCGCCCCAACAAGCATAATGGGATATAGGGTATTCGTATGCACCCCCCCTTCCTTAGGCCAATTAGCCACATTCCCGCAGGCGGGAGAAGGAGCCCCAGGCCGTTAGAGCCAAAGCTGAGAACCGAAAGCGCTCCCACAGTTCCCTAGATTCCCAGACACAACACCCCACCTGCAAGGCCATAGATAAGGAAGCATTACAGAAGCGGAAAAGGAATGCAGCAGTTTAGGCAAGCTAGCACCCCACCCCCAACCCTTATGGCAGCATAGCTGACAGTGGGAGGGTGAGCCTCATGGGGGAGGGTATTCCAAAGGTGAGGAGCTACCACTGAAAAAGCCCTGTCACCACAAGGGTTGCCAACCTTAAGGGGTGGCCTGAAGACCTCCTAGAGTTGACTGTATAACAGTATCCTCCCAGCTGAGGTCCACCACCGTTCCAAACCCTGCCTTCCCCAGGCCTCACCCCCAAATCTCCATGAATTTCCCAACCCGGAGTTGTCAACCCTATCACCACCGACCTCACCTCTGCAGGTGGGGGATAGGCACAGAGAGCAGGGCTTAGAAAGACCGGTGAACATGATGTGAAAGACCTGAGGGAACCCCTGACAGTCAGAGGAGATAACACGGACCTCAATAGAGCCATGGTCTGAGTCAGTACAAGTCAGGTTCACAGGTTCGTGCAATACGTCACAGACCTATATTTTCAAGAGTGCAATTAATAATCTTGATTTCTAATAATAAACGGGTTTTCTCTTGCTACAAATGAAGCCAGTGGAAACCAGACCTCTGAAAGATAAGATAGGAGCCTCTTGCCTACTCAGGGGCCTCCTCAGGTCCGTAGGGGGGGGGGGTAGGGGGGGGGGGGGAAATGACATTACAAATTAACAACAAAAAGGAACAAGCTCTCAGAAACCAGTTTGATAAGGTCTCAATATGCTCTGCAAGGGAGGGAATGTTGAGAAAAGTTGTCAGTTGAAAAGAAAAGGGAAACAAGAAACCAGGCTGGCTAAACCCTTGAGAGCTTACAGAATCCTGGCGGGGAAAACTTGGGATGGGGTACTTTGTGGTGGGGGGCAGCTTGTAACTGTATATCAGGATGCTTTGTAGTGCAATCCTGAGCAGAATTAGACCATTCTAAGTCTGCAGGTATATTTTCAAGATCAAAGTCCATTGGAGTCGATGGATATAACTGCGCCTAGGACAGCTCTATTAATGACCTTTATTTTCACACAACTCTGAATTTTGTAAAGATGGGTCTTTCCAATCCATGTCTATGGGGACACCCTCACTCACAACCCCATTAGTCTTCTTATTTATTCCAGTTCAGGAAGGCTTTTAGATTCAAAATCATAACTTCACACTCAGAAAGAAAGGAAAACTGATTCACCTCTCTCTCTCTCTCTCTCTCTCTCTCTCT